>NW_024080781.1:1382638-1561759 GCF_003009895.1 Hyaena hyaena
GGGTTTTCACCAGCTCCCCCAGCCCCCACCCTCCTCCGGGTCGTTCCCTGCTTTTTAAACTCCGAGACAAGGAGCTCCGTCCCTTGCTTTGGTTCTTCGGAACCCCTCCCGGGGAGGGCCTTTGATCTCCCGGCATAATGGCAGATGGAACAGTTTAACTGCTTCGTACAGGTGCAGAGTTTCCTTGACAGGTTGGGGCTTTTATTTCTAGCGCATTAGCAGGGCGCGTACAAATGGGTTTTTGACAGACTCAAGCAGGTAAAATCGCACCGAGGTTCCGCAAAAAGCGCGGTCACACCAGCCGGGACGGCACAATTGGAAAATGCATAAATTAAAGACAGGTAAATCCTCGGAGTTCCCTGCTGAGTGTTTTTTTTTTTTAATTTTTTTTTTTTAAACTACCTGCGATGGCGGTATGTGGCGGGGTGAATCTCCAATGAGTAAACAACAAATGAACTCCTTGATCTCCCCACGCTCCAAAGAAGCAGGGCTTAGGCTGGGTGATTTCAAACCAGCTCTCCTGCGCTTGAGGCCGGTAACACTCCATTGATATTCACTGACCGCCAGAGAAATGGAAAATAAATAAAGGCCCTTACAATATTTCCCCTTTTGCTTCCTGTAAGGTTTACTGTCCTCCCTGCCACTTGCTTATTCCCCTTTCTTCTTCCCCAGATGAAAGGCTTGATGAACGAATTGTACCTATCCCATCAGGAGATACCTTTTCCATTGAGAAAACGTTGGTAAATATCACACTCTAGGGATGGTCAATATAGCTGCTTAAGACATTTGCTGCGGCTATTTTAAACGTTTGTTTCTATGAGAAAAAAATCGTTTTGGTGATGGGCAAATTCCTCCTTGTTCACTAAGTCCTGTTTTTCTAGAAAAATATGTTATGTAGGATTTTGGGTTTTTACTCTTCCAATCTGAGTGTGCAAATAATTTTCTTACACAAAAATTTTTGTTCCATTCTAGGACATTCCTTTTGTGAAACGGCATTTTGAGAAAATTAAAAAGTTGCATCAATTGATGTTATTTATAGTGAGCTCTTTTCCTTAATTTTCTTACTTTCCATATGTTTCTGATAATATTCTCTGTTCTCAAATCAGACTATAAACCAATAATTTTGGGGGGCGGGGAAAGCTTTCCTTTTATCTTCTCTATTCTCCTCTAACAGTTTCAAGGGCTTGGCAGTGCTAACTTTTTCTCATTCTCAATAATCTTACTGGGCAGTGCAGTCAAATTTACAGTTTCTTGGAAAAGGGAGGGGATCCTTTCTTCACTGTGCTTCCAACCTGAGTAAGATTAAACCTTTCTTTTCTTTCCTTTGTTCCTCACTAATGAACTTTTCTTTGAGCATTTCCTCATAACGACACTAATGTTTAGAGATAGTATTTACAAAAGAGGACAGATCTAGTCCAGTCTGTAAAAAACGATAGGCTCCCATCAAAGGTGCGTAAGTCACAGGCTTTGCTCCACCTTCTTTGAGCAGACTTTGTACCTAGAATTTGCCAGTCCCTCTTCCCCTGAGATCACCATCTTTGCCCAGTATTGTCTAGAATCACAAGATTACAGAGAACACTGGAGCCATTCCCCAGGATTTATTGAGAAAATATGAGATGAGTATCTGAGGGTCAGAGATAACAAGTAAGTTACCTTTCGCAAGATTACATTCATTCACCCATTTATATAAATTCCTGCAATAATGTTGAGTGCCACTATGTAGAAAGCGGTAGGGGGCCTGCAAGTGTGAGTTTGGCAGTCAAAATGAGGGCCAAAAAGCCCCCTCCCTAATAGAAGTGTGTATGGGAATTTCCACACACATGCATGTGCACATGTGGGGATTATGAGTAAACGGATAATTAGCATATGGTCTATTAAGCACTAGAGATTTGCTGTACATAGAGTGCTACAGGAGCACAGAGGGTGAGTAACTGGCTCTCATAGGGAGGTTAATGATCAGTTCACAGAGGAGGTGAGTTTGAATAAGGAAAGACTCAAAGACACAAAAGAGTTCAATCTGTTTAGAAAACAGTATGAAGATGTGTGTTGGTAGGTCACAGGATATCTTGGAAGAAGTCACAAGAATGAGCCCGAGGACAGAGCTCTCCCTGGCATATGACAGTCAATGCATGTTGTAGGTAAGGTCAAGTTCAGCATACCCATTCTCACAAGGGGCCAGCTAACACTATTCTAAAAATTGTATCAAGTATGACCACAAGGTAAGGGTCACTCATTGTTTGAGCAAGCATACTCCGGCTTTTTGATCCACATAAATGTCTTTCCTTTGAACATTTTTGGGATTGTTTTCAGAGCTCCTAACATATTTTAAGAAACTCCTCACTTATGGCCCATCTATATTTTGAAAATGATTTAGTTTTAGAAAATAGGGAAAACTTGGCCATCAGGGTGGCTCGGTCAGTTAAGTGGCTGACTCTTGATTTTGATTCAGGTCATGATTCACACACAGTTTGTGAGTTTGAGCCCTCAGCAGGCTCTGTGCTGATGGTGGAGAGGCTGCTTGGGATTCTCTCTCTCCCTCTCTGCCCCTTCCCTCCTCATGTGCTCTCTCTCTCCTTCCCTCAAAATAAATAATGTTAAAAAAATAAAAAAATAAAAATTACTAAGTTAAAAAGAAAAAGAATATGGTGAAAACTACTTTGGAATTAACCCTGAGGAATAAGAGAAGGATTATGACTTTTTGGGTGGTACAGATTTTGGAGAAAAAAAGTTGAGCTGTAACTAAAAAGCAGTAAGTCAGACAGATATTCTTATGTGGGATATGAACTGTTTCTAACAGGCAGTGACAAAACAGAAGATTCAGAAATATTTGGAATAATAATAATTTTCATAGAGTAAATGTGCCCAAAGTTAATGAGTTTGAAAGTAAATGCATTTGTATGTCAAAATGTCTATTGTAGTTCTTTAAAATGTGTTTGTTTTACTTTGTAGCTGTACCTTGGTACGTCCATGGGACATAGGTTATATTTCTAAATGGGCTGCACCATCATAAGTTATGGCTGAACTGAGTGGTCCCCATATTCTATCTTCTTTGATGTGTTAAAATAGTAGCTGCAGATTGTTATGATTTTGTGACTACATTCTGGCCAATAGAAGATGAATGGAAGTGATGTGTGTAATCTCCAGGTTGAGCCCATAAAGGGACAGGGTCTTTCATCCCCTTCCTTTGTCCCTTTCTTACTAACTGGAATGCCCACACAATGTGAATGAGTTATGTGCTCATGAAATGACTAGAACAGCTATTCCCAATACCAGAAAGGCAATGAAAAGTTCTATTCTAATGAGGGTGGGTTTGGTGGCATTCACATAAGAGAGTAAGCTATTGGAACCACGTGAGCTTCTCTGGACATACCGGAGAATCTGTGAGATTGCTGTTAGCCTTTTATTCAACTGAACTTTTCTTGTTCTCATATTTCAAAATATATCTGAGGTGCCGCATTTCTTCTCATGAAAACAAGTTGTTATGTGTCTGCGATTGTGATTTTAGAAATGAGGAAGGTGTGCTGTGACAGAGAGCTCTTAGGCAGAGCATCGCCCATCTCTAAACCCAAATTGTTGCGATACATTAAGCCTTTATTGTGGGGAAGGAAGTGGAGAGAGATAGGTTAGTAGGCCATACTAGAAACTTGGTGAGGTCCAGCTGACCATCACATCAGGGGCTCCAGCTCTACATTCTACACAAAGAGGCTAAATCCCAGAGAACGGAAAAGCTTCAGCAAGCTCGAAGATTTGAAGCAATTTGTCCAAGATCAGCTGTCTGGCCAGTGCTCAGGCTGGAATTCAGACCTACTCTACTGTAGACTCCAAGTTCATAGGTTTAAATCCCAACTCTATAGGTGATGGTATTGGGCGGTAAGACCTTTGGGAAGCCGTGAGGTCTTGAGGGTGGAACTCTCATAAATGGAATTATTCTCCATATAAGAGAGACCACAGCAAGCTCCCATGCTCTCGTGCCACGTGAGAACAGAGCAAGAAGAGAGTCGTCTGCGAACCAGGAAGAGGGCTGTCACCAGACCTCAACCGTGCCAGCACCCTGACCTCTGACTTCCTCCACAACTGTGAGAAGGAAATTTCTGTCATTCATAAGCCACTCAGTCCAGGATACTTCTGTTTTAGCATCCTGGACAGACTAAGATGTACTCTGTGGTGGGACTCCATCTAAACTAAAATACCATCTTCTCTTGGTAAATGCTTCGATCAAGTAGATTCTCTAATCGCATGTTTGTGATGCTTGTTCACCCCAAACTGATGTGTCCCTCAGTCATCACAATCCCATCACTTGATAGTATGAAGTATCCTTTGTTTCTTATTCATTGTCTCTCTACCCCTGGAGTATAAGCTCTGTACACAATTCCCTGCTGCTGTACCCTCAGTGCCCAGAGCATTGCCTGGCATGTCGTAGCCACCCAGTCATTATTTGTTAAATAAGTGAAGGATCAAATGAACGCCAGAACTGCAATCACTGCAATGGGTGGTTCAGAGCTGCCATGATAGTCACCACCTCTCCTTGTCCCTCTGTGTGTTAGCTGTCATAGGGAGGCTCATGACATGGGGGGGGGGAGGGGGCTGTGAGCAGGCCTGTATCTCAGAGTGTGCCATGAATCTTTTTCTACTAGTTTGATTTTAACATCATTTACTTCCCACCAATGCCTTTGCAAATTACTTTGCCTCAATCTAACAAATTGCGCTAAACAAGAATTTCCATATCATGGCCCATTATGTCCCTGAACTCCAGGCATGTGCTTTTTTTTACTTAAAATGAAGAGCCTGCTTGGTTCCAGGTGGCTGATACGGGCGTGTTCCTAAATTCTGCAGGGGACGGTGACTCTGGGGAAGCATATCCATTCTTGCCCTCCCTCAGGAGGAGAGGACTGTGACAGATAGAGGGCAACTTCTCATGAAGAAGGACCCTCACTTGGTGCAAAGGCCTCTGAGCAGTTAACTCAGCCTCAAAGGGAAGTTACATCCAATGTAATAAGAGTCTTTAGCCATTTGGGACTGGGAAATTATGTTTAACAAAGGTGAATTAAAGCAGTATGTTGAGAAATTGCAAGGAAATTGTTCTTTTCATTAGAATACTTTTAGAAATGTAATAAAATGGTCAGGATTTTTACAGTGCGTAAAGATCACTTAATTAAAGTCAATAAGCCTTTACCTCCTTTCCTGTTCATGTTCTCAAATACCATTAAATATTTAAGCCTCATTAGGTCAGTTTCCTTCCCCTTTAGCCCAACTTGAGCCTGATGGCTACATATTGAAATTACCTAGGATCCAGGCCTTTTAACACTTATCTTCACTCACTTTAAGGCAGTTTATTCATTTATATAATTTCAACCACTATCTATGAGTTGGTGACTCCTAAATTTATATTCTCAACTTAACCCTCTCATGAATTCCCTCTCATCTATCAATGATCTACTTGATATATCTACTTAGGTAGATACAGGTACTTCAACTTCCAAACCTTCAAAATGGAAACTTAGAATCTCTCCTCACCCCCAAATCAGCCTTCTTGTGTTTCCCAGCACTCTCCAAGCTTCAGCTTAAATACCACTTTTTTCAGGAAAGCCATGTCTCACTGGGATCCTAAACTAAATGAGATCTTCTTTGTGTTCTTTGTTCATAACCCTCGTATATCATTACCCTTGCTATCATCATATTCTGATGCCTAGCTCAGGGTGCAGCCCTAGAAGAGTCTCAATGACATCTTGTGAATGAAAGAATGGACAGTGCAAATTATCACAGGCTGGGCCTGGAGTGAGCCACACCATTGGATCCAATATTTTTAGAGCAAACACAGGAAAGTAAAATTAGAGGGATATGTTTATGCAAGTTTTGGTGTATGTTGATATCTGATAAAAAATGGTAGTATGTTGTTAAATAGAGCTGGGAAAAATCAACTATTAAAGGATATATAAATGGTTGTAGGATAAAACAACTATTGAAGATATATAAATGGGTAAAAAAGAATCCCTTTTGCACATGCTCATACATACACAAACACACACACACAGCAAATCAAAGAAATACACAAAACAAGAAATATATAGAATCTATTTTTTTAATCATACAAAATTAGAAAAATATAGAACATACAAGAATATTTGAGTGATTAGAGAGACATAACAAGTTCCTGGATAAATATCAATCTTGTAAAGTTGTTAATCCTCCCTAAATTTACATAAATAGTCCCATCAAATCAATGGATGTTTGGGGGGAAAATACTCTAAAATTTAACTGGAAGAATTGAACAGGGAAGAATAGCCAATAAAATATTTTCAAATAGGAATATGGTGGAAGGACCTGCATAGTCAGATACTAAAACATAGCCCATTACCAAATACAGGCATATCTTGGAGGTCTTGTAGTTTTGGTTCCAGACGATCACAATAAGGTGAATATTGCAGCAAAGCAAGCCAAATGAATTATTTTGTTTCCTAGTGCATATAAAAATTATGTCTACACTACACTGTAATCTGTTAAGTGTGCAATAACATTATGTCTAAAACAACATATGTGTATTAATTTAATACTTTATTCCTAAAAAATATCAATCATCACCTGAGCTTTCAGAGTCCTAATCTTTTGGGTGGTGGAGGGTCTGGTCTTTATGTGGGTGACTGCTGACTGATCAGGGTGATGGTTACTGAAGATCAGGGTGAGGGGGGTGCCTGTGGCAATTTCTTAAAATAAGACAACACTGAAATTTGCCCCTTGGACTCTTCATTTCACAGATGGACTTCTCTGTAGCATGCAGTGTTTGGTAGCCTTTTACCCACAGGCGAACTTCCTTCAAAATTGGAGTCAGTCCTCTCAAACTCCACCATTATTTTATCAATTAAGTTTATGTAATATTTTCTTTTATTTTATTTAAGTTTATGTAATATTTTAAGTCTTTTATCATCAATTCAACAATCTTCACAGTAGGAAGAGATTCACCAGGAGTAGATTCCATCTCAAGTAACCACTGTCTTTGCTCATTCATAAGAAGCGACTCTCCTTTTGCTCAAGTTTTCTCATGAGATTGCAGTGATTCAGTCACATCATCAGGCTCCACTACTAGCTAATTCTAGTTCTTTGTTACCACCACCACGTTTATAGTTACTTTCTCCATTGACATCCTGAACCCCTCCAGGTCGTCCACAAAGGTTGGACTCAACTTCTTCCAAACTCTGGTTAATGTTGATATTTTTACCTTTTCCCACAAATCACAAATGTCCTTAATGGCATCTAGAATGCTAAATCCTTCCCAGAAGGTTTTCTATTTATCTTGCCCAGATCCATCCGAGGAACTATTATCTATAGCAGCTATAGCCTAACAAAATGTATTTCTTAAATAATAAGACTTGAAAGTCAAAATTACTCCTTGGTCTCTAGGTTGAAGAATGGGTGTTCATAGGCATAAAAACATTAATCGTATTGTACATCTCCTTCAGAGCTCTTCGGTGACCCGGTGTGCTGTCAGAGAGCACTAGTATTTTGAAAGCAATCTTTTTTTTCCCTGAGCTGTAGGTCACAACAGTGGGCTTAAAATAATCAGTAAACTATGTTGTAAACAGTGGTGCTGTCAGCCAGGCTTTGTTGCTCCATTTACAGAGCACTGGCAGAGAGTAGATTTTACATAATTCTTGAAGGCCTTAAGATTTGGAAGATAGTAAATGAGCATTGGCTTCAACTTAAAGTCACCAGCTGCATTAGCCCCTCAATGGAGATTCAGCCTGTGCTATGAAGCTTTGAAGCCAGGCACTGACCTCTCTAGCTTTGAAAGAACTTGAAGGCATTTTCTTCCAATATATGGCGGCTTCTTCTACATTGAATATCTGTTGACGAGTGCAGGCCCTTTCACTAATGAACTTAGCTGCACCTTCTGGATAACTTGCTGCAGCTTCTCCATCAGCACTTGCTGCTTCACCCTGCACTTTGATGTTATGGAAGTGCCTTCTCTCCTTAAACCTCATGAACTGATCTCTGCTAGCTTCAAACTTTTCTTCCAGAGCTTCCATACCTCTCAGCCTTCACAGAGTCGAGAAGTTAGAGCCTTGCTCTGGGTTAGACTTTGGCTTAAAGGGATGTTGTGGCTGGTTTGATCTATCCAGATCACTGAAATTTTCTCTATATTTGCAACGAGGCTGTTTTACCTGCATATCATTTGTGTGTTCACTGGAATAGCACTTTTAATTTCCTTCAAGAACTTTTCCTTTACATTCCCAACTTGGTTAGGTGTTTGGTGCAAGAGGCCTAGCTTTTGCCCTGTCTTGGTTTTTGACATGCCTTCCTCACTAAGTATAAACATTTCTAGCTTTTGACTTAAAGTGAGACATGTGTGGCTCTTCCTTTCACTTGAACACTTTCAGCCATTGTAGGGTTATTAATTGGCCTAATTTCAATATTGTTGTGTCTCAGGGAATAGGGAGGCCCAAGGAGAGGGAGGGAGGTGGGCGAAGGGCCAATTGGGGAGGCAGTCAGAACACACACAAATTTATTGATTAAATTTGCCTTCTTATAAGGGTGCTGCTTGTAATGCCCCAAAACAATTACAATGTAATCTGAAAGTTCATTGATCACAGGTCACCATTGCAGATATAATAAGAATGAAAAATATGAAATGTTGCGAGAATTACCAAAGTGTAACAGGCATAAGAAATGAACAAATGCTGTTGGAAAAATGGAGCTGGTAGACTTGATGGACTCAGGGTTGCCAAAAACCTTAATTTTGTAAAAAACACAATTTCTGCAATAATGTGAAGCACAGTGAAATGAGGTATGCTCGTGTTTAAGTTGGTGAGATCCTGTGAGAACAGACAGAAAAAAAGAGCACAATAGAAACCCCTGTAACAGAGCTGCATATATATGGGATCTTACAGCAGGTTTATGATGACAGTTCACATCAGCAAGGGAAGTCATTCTTTTTTAAATAAATGCTATCGGGTTTTTAATTGCTTGGAATCATTAATATAAGATCCTGATGTCATTCAATGCCAGATTTGTTAATTATGAATTAAAGATGAATTTTGGTTCCAAAGTCAGAAATTATTAAAGAAGATATGGACATGTATGCCCACACAAAATTTTAATCTATCGAAACCTGCCATAAACGAATTTCAACATCAAATAATAAACTGGAAAAATACTTGAAACGTATATGATAGTAAATTGAACAAAGATGTTGTTAATGGACAATTTACAAAAGAAGAAATACAAATGTCATAAACAATGTATTTAATTTTACTAGTGATCAAATAAATACAAATTAAAACAGATAGCTTTTTGCCTAACAAATTTATGAAGAGTAAATATAATTACTGATAGACTTATGAAATGGAAACTATGTACTGCTTGCTTCTAACAGCTATCCCCTGTCTAGCATAAGCTGCATATAGTAGTTATTCGATAAACATTTTTTTTAATGTTTATTCATTTTTGAAGGAAAGCAAGACAGAGCACAAGCAGGGGTTGGGGGGAGGCAGAGAGAGAGGGAGACACTGAATCTGAAGCAGGCTCCAGGCTCTGAGCTGTCAGCACAGAACCTGACATGGGTTTGAACTCAAGAGCCATGAGATCATGACCTGAGCCGAAGTCAGATGCTTAACTGACTGAGCCACCCAGGCACTCCTCAATAAACATTTTTTAAATGAATGAATACTTTTCAATATCTTTGTGGGTTTCAGGATATAGATACTTAAAAAAAAACTCTTGATGTGATTAACATGGTGTTTTTGATGGCATTTACATAATAACTACCATGTGTCTTAAAAGTGTGTATATATTTTGAATAGTGTAACCCTATATGACCCAATTCGCCAGACATGTCTGGCTTATACGCCTGCTGTCTTAGTGCAGTGAATAATGGCACCCCATTCGCTATCAGAAGTCCTGGTTGGGATGATAAAGTATATGGTCATCACACTCAGACCTAGATATATAATTACAGGGGTTTGTTACAAAATCTTTCAGAAGTTAATTTTTTTTCAGAATTACATGTAATTATTTTTTAAATCCCGTGAAGCTTTAAAAACCTACTGATTTGCAATCCCTCTCCAGAATGATGGAATCAAATCTCAAGGGTCAGCGGGGGGGCTGAGTTGGTTGAGCATCTGACTCTTGATTTTGGGTCAGGTCATGATTCCAGGGTCATGGGATCGAGACCTGTGTTGACCCCTATGCCAGGCTACAAGTGGAATGTGGTGCCTGCTTGGGATTCTCTTTCTATCCCTCTGCCTCTCTCTCATAATAGATAGATAGATAGATAGATAGATAGATAGATAGATAGATAGATGATAGATAGATAAAATCTCATGAAGTAAGTCTTGGTCATCTCTATTTTATAAGCTTTCCAAGTGATTATAATGTGCAGCTAGAGTGAGAACCACTGACTTAAATAATCTAAAGCACCTTTCCACAAGTGACATATTTTGTAGCATTAAAGATGATCTTCTTGAATAGTATTGATTAACATGGAGAGATAGTTGTAATATATTAGGGTAAAAAACAAGCAACAGGGGCGCCTGGGTGGCTTAGTGGGTTAAGCGGCCGACTTTCGCTTAGGTCATGATCTCGCGGTTCGTGGGTTCGAGCCCCGCGTCGGGTTCTGTGCTGACTTCCAGCTCAGAGCCTGGAGCCTATTTCAGAGTCTGTGTCTCCCTCTCTCTCTGACCCTCCCCTGCTCACGGTGTCTCTCTCTCTCTCTCTCCTAGAAATAAATAAAAAATATTTTTTAAAAAAATGAAATTCCAAGGCTTCAACTATATTTAAAAAAAAAACAAGCAACAAAGTAGCATATTCTTTAGATTCTAATTTTATTTTAAAAAATATTTTTCTTGTAGTAAAATATATGTAAAATTTACCATTGTCACCATTTTAAGTGTACAATCAGAGGCATATTAGTACATTTATATTGTTATGTAACTATCACCACTATCTAAAAACATGGTTGTAATTAAATTGAAGCAGATTTCATTATACTCAATATATAATATACATAATTATATATAATTGATTATTTTCAGAACTATGTCTCAAAGGTACATACCTAAGGTTGCATGTGACTATGTTTACATTTCTTCTTTTTGTTTGTTTGAATATTCTACATTTTGTAGATGATACATTGCTTTCATATCAAAAACTGTTTTTAAAATTCAGTAAAAATGTTCTCCTCAATAGACTTTAACATACACACTTTAGCCTTGCTTACCCAGAATTTAGCTTAATAAGAATATCTTTGGGCCCAGTCCACCAGTTTCATCTATTTATATTAAATTTTTTTTCAATGTTTATTCATCTTTGAGAGAGAGAGAGACAGAGTGTGAGCAAGTAAGGGGCAGAGAGAGAGGGAGACACAGAATCTGAAGCAGGCTCCAGGCTCTGAGCTGTCAGCACAGAGCCCAATGCGGGGCTTGAACTCACGACCCGTGAGATTATGACCTGAGCCGAAGTCGGACGCTTAATTGACTCAGCCACCCAAGCTCAGTAGTGAGAAGAATAAGAACTTCAAAGTCTCACCTTTAACGTGGTCCCAATGGAGGAGTCCTAGGAGAGTTGTTCCAAACACTGGGTCAGAGTGGTGACCACCATCTGGAAGTTCACGGCCGGGAAAACAAACAAGGTACTGCTTTGGTAAAATTACAATGTGTGGTGAAATTTGGAATTCTGCTGATTTGACCAATCCTGTAAATCATAACCAGATATTAGGTTATCTCTCCCAAGCATTAGAGGTATAGTGTGAACCGTATATCTGTTAAAATACATCCCTAAGTTTGAATGCAGGGACTGTTTAAGAATGTGTTAAAGTTTCTATTCATTAGGCTTGCATGCTCAGGAATAAAATATGCCTCATCCAGCCATATTTCTGTTAAAGCTACTACAGGTTTATGGGAGTGCTAAAATGGTGCAGCAAACATGGAAATTAGTGTCACCGTCTAAGATTCTTTATATATTGCTCTTATTTTCGGGAAACATATGATGGTTATTTGGCACTTTCGGGTAAGTAGGTTTGTTTTTCAAAATTTGAATTCCTGTCAAATCCACGGCCAATCCATCAGTCTGCTTTTCCACAGCTGCTTTCATAGACAAACACGGCTAAGCACTTCAGAAATATCAGATTAACGTTAATACCCAATGGATTAGAAACCAGACAAAAGTGGGCTTAGGAAAACACTGCAAGTGGAGTTTGAAGGTAGAGGGACACCCTATCCATTTCCTACAGGCTCGGCTCTCAGAAATTTGAGGGGCAAGCGGCCCACTTAAAAATATTTGCCATTTTGATGAGCCTTGGGGTGCTGAAAGCATGTAAGGAGAAATGAAATAGTGTGCCCAAGACAGCCTAAGCAGCTCTTCCCTGAGAGGGGGCTCAGGTCCAGCACTCCAAATGGAAAATTTCCCCTTTTCTTTCCTTTGTCCTTCTCAACCCAACTTCCTTTCTTTCTCCCCTCCCCCATGCATTCAATCTGATTATGGATAGGGCCTCTGTTCCATAACGCAATGGAAAAACCTTCTGGCTTGCACTCCAAAAATACTAAAATCATTATGCACTGACAGGACAATGACTTTGGCTTATAAGTGTGAAAAGAAAGGAGCCCATCATACAGGCTGTTTAACACACAAATGGAGACAAGGTGAAAAGGCAGCCAATACATGTGCTTGTGGCAGGTGCCATTCGGTGTGTGAGTTTATGACTTCCAACAGGCCTGCGGCATATGTAGCTAATAAAACTGTAACCACGAAGACGGCTGAATACTATTTACTCATGGATAAAAATTCCTCTAAGGAGTGTTCCTCTGCCTTTTTTGCAAGTGTCTCTGCCCAGCCTTCTCTGAGGCATAAGGGACTCAATTCTTAGTACCTATGATAGCCTCTTTGCTATAGAATCTAAATTTGCCCACGGCACATCTCATCTTCTCAGGCACCTTTTATATATTAGGTCACGTTCTTCTTCTTCTTCTTTTTTTTAAAGCTCACAAGGAAATCTTACTGGAGTTTAGATAATGAAAAACCCCTCAGATCATTATTCCTATATTCTAAAAGGCTGCTCAAATCAATGGCACATTATTTTCATTTCTAATAGATAAGAGTCTGTGGAGTTTCAGAGATAGAAAGTGTAATCACTCATGATTCTGAGGTAGAAATTAATGATTTGGTTGTTTACTGCCCGAAACACTGACGTGTGAGCTATTGTTATAATTTAGATAAGACAAATCTCTAATTCACCACTACTGGAGGTACATTGCCGATTTTGTAACTGTGAAAATGTTCAAGGAAAAGACTGTGTAATCGGTCACTCCTTTTTTCCCCTTGCTAGAAGGAATGAAAAGAGACTGTCAAAATTCTCAGCAACATCATGTTGCAAAGTATGGTTTTATGGTCTTCTTATCTTGTCTTCCTCCATTATTTTAGTGCCCTCACTAGTGATTTATTATGAGAAGATAAGATGCTTTCATGGCAGAATCAAGAGAGAAGTCAGGATGCTAGACTGCTGCTTGATTTCACTGTGGGATGGAGCAATCCTTTCATTGCTCAGGCCAGCAGGTCCCTTCCAGAAGCTGTGAGTCTGCTTGTACCACACTCATCTCCTGCTCCTTTACTCAACCAGCTGCTCCCCAGAGCACAGCTGAGAGTGAGATGTCCACTTGCTCACTCTGAGTCCAAAACAGAGTTTGCAGAATCCATGCACTGAATTGTATCTGTTTGTTTGTTTACCAATAAATGGTTCCTCACTTAAATGTGTTTTCTTTTTTTTTTAACACAACTTTCTGGGGTGACTGGGTGGCTTAGTCAGTTAAGTATTAGAGTTCAGCTCAGGTCATGATCTCGTGACTCATGAGTTGGAGCCCCGCATTGGGCTCTGTGCTGACAGCTCAGAGTCTGGAGCCTGCTTCAGATTCTGTCTCCCTTCCTCTCTCCCCCTCCCCCACTCCAGGTCTGTCTTTCTTCTCTCTCTCTGTCTCCCTCAAAAAATAAATAAACGTTAAAAAATTTTAAAAAAAGAATCGGATGCTCATCTGACTGAGCCATCCAGGGGCCCCATGAACACTACTCTTTTAAAACACAACTCTAAACTCAAAACTACGATGTCAGCTTTTCAGGCCTATAGCAATTTAAAGTCACACAATAGGTGCTCAATAAATAATTGCTGTTTAAACAAGCTGAGTCTAGGAGAGATGATAGACAGCTGTTAGATGTAGCAACATAAGTGTAAGGGGGGAAAAGTACAGCTATCTATCCAAATTCATGGAAAGAAGACTTCTAAACATCTTTCTAACCCTTAAGAGGTCAACATTTTATAGACTATATAATTATTTGGACATCACAATAAACTCCATCTCTGGGGCGCCTGGGTGGTTCAGTCGGTTAAGCGACCGACTTCAGCTCAGGTCATGATTTCACAGTCTGTGGGTTCAAGCCCCACGTCGGGCTCTGTGCTGACAGCTCAGAGCGTGGAGGCTGCTTCAGATTATGTGTCTCCCTCTCTCTTTGACCCTCCCCTGCTCATGCTGTCTCTCTCTCTCTTTCTCAGAAATAAATAAATGAATAAAAACCAATAAACTCCATCTACTTTTTACTGGAAAGGTTTTCTTCAATAAGGGATTTTTGTTTGTTTGTTTGTGTGTTTGTTTTGAGTAGGCTCCATGCCCAACATGGGGCTTGAACTTGCAACCCTGAGATCAGGGGTTGTACACTGTACTAGCTGAGCCAGCCAGGCACCTCTCTTCAACAAGGGTTTAATACAAAAGGATTTGTGGTCTTCAGTTACTTAGAAAATTAAATGAATGATAATCATTTTATTTTATTTTTATTTTTTTAATTTTTTTTTAATTTCCAAGAGAGAGACAGCCTGAGCAGGGGGAGGGTCAGAGAGAGAGGGAGACACAGAATCTGAAACAGGCTTCAGGCTCTGACCTGGCTGTCAGCACAGAGCCCGACACAGGGCTCAAACCCACGAACTGTGAGATCATGACCTGAGCAACGTCAGACGCTTAACCGACTGAGCCACCCAGGCGCCCCAATGATATTTTAAATTGATACCTGTGAGACATAAAAATGCTTATGACAAATATCTATCAAACTCTGAAATCTAACCATAAATGAAGGGAGCAGTTTGATAGGATCCATTAAGCTCTGATGATCTCAGATTCTGTCCTCTTCATTTATTCAGTTCATTCATTTGCTCGAACACACTGATTCAATGAGTCACACTGCATTCACTTATTGAAATATAGTTATGAACAATATCATGTGCTATCTACTGTGCAGGGTGGAAAGATTCAGAAGAAACTTCCTTTGCCCTCAGAAACATTACAGTCTAGTAGAGATGAGGCACACATACCCAGTGCTTCCAGTATAAAGCCCTGGGTGAGACTGACAGCAGTAAGAGTAGTTCACACCCAAGGCTATCGATATTCAGAACCAGAAGAGATCATCCTCTGAGGCTGAGGCAATCAGAGAAGGCTGCCTGACAGAGGCAGCATTTAACTGGGTCCTTAAAGGATATATAGGACTTCTAGAAACTCAGACTGAAGGGATAGCTCTTTATTAGTCAACATTTACTGAGTGCCAAAAAACCAAGCGCACTATGGGGGAGACACAGATTTTATTTTAAAAAAGCCTGACCCCCTGACCTCACAGGTTGGTCACAGATGTAGAAATGAAACCAATGAACTAAACAGGAGGGCAGAACAATATAAGGGCCATGGCAAAAGAACAGACAAATGCCATTCCTGAAAGAAGGAGCAGCATGAGTAAAAGTCTGCAGGCAAGAAAGGCAAAGGTAGTTGGAGGCAGGAGCAGACCCAGGGTGCCTCGCTGCTGACTCCAGTGGCCCTAGACTGTCTTCTGGCAGAGTTAAGAACAGAGGAAGTAGGACTCAGATCAAGTGAGGATGTAGGGCAGAGGAAAGGAAGAAGGGGGACTAGAAAGGCAGGATAGTGGTCTACAGTCCCCTCTGGAGAGTCTCAGTGCTGGAACTCTGAGGCATAACAATATAATAGCCTGATTATATGTCTGCCTCTTTCATGGGGCTGTTCGTCCTGTGCCCCAGGATTGCAGCTCTGTGCCTATCACATGGTGTAAGCTGACCAAACATTTTCTGAAAAAAATCAAGGAATGAATGAGTTGGAGCTAGCATATATTGGACTCCCAGAGAATTTAGAGGATTCGGGAAGAGGCTTGACTTTCCCAAAATACCTCCTGGCAGGCTGCGTGGTACATTTTATTTTACTCCCTCAGACTGCTTGAAAGTGGACTTAGGTTCACAAGTGTTCTCTTCTAGATGCAAATCTTTCTAGAAAGCACTCTCATTTTGCAACTCAGTTTTTAGTTGGATAACATCTCTCTTATCTGTGGGGGGAGATCAACAACTACTGATGGAACTAGGTTTGGAAGGGTAATAGATGGGAAATAAAAGGCAATTTTGGATCTCACTCTTCCAACAAGAGGGCAAAGCCTGGAGATGGGCCTCAAGAGCAGGCCAACTCCCGGCACTCAAAGGGCTGGACCTCAGACTGACCACTGGGGCAAATGGCCTTCCTCTCCAGGCTGTGGGATCTCAGAGAGCTCATAAACTTAATAGCTGTGAGCTAGAATCCAGTTTGTAAAACACTGTGCTTCACTGACATGTTTTGCTGCACCAGTGTAGTATGTAAAATATGCTTAATTTGTTGCCAAGTGAGAGAGGGGCACTTGGGTAGCTTGGTCCATTGAGTGTCTGACTCTTGGTTTTGGCTCAGGTCATGATCTCACAGTTCATGAGATTAAGACCTGCATAGGGCTCTGCACTGACAGCATGGAGTCAGCTTAGGATTCTCTCTCTTACTCTCTGTTCCTCCCCAAATAGCACTTATGTGTGCGCGCTCTCTCTCTCAAAATAAATAAATACACTTAAAATATAACTTGGGAGGCCCCTGGGTGTCTCAGTCGGTTGAGCATCCGACTATAGCTCAGGTCATGATCTCATGGCTCGTGATTCACAAGTTCGAGCCCCTCGTCAGGCTCTGTGCAGAGAGCTCAGAGCCTGGAGCCTGCTTCAGGTTCTGTGTCTCCCTCTCTCTCTACCCCTTCCCTGCTCATACTCTGTCTCTCTCTCTGTCTCAAAAATAAGTAAACATAAAAAATAATTTGGGAATGTCATAGAGGAGCCAGGATTTCTAGATTCTCCTGAACAATCGGAAGATTTGACTTCACCGGGGACTTCATTGTCATATGGCTGTAGGTGAGTGGGTGGCTGTTGCCCTCAAGGTGGGAGCATGCTCTGTGCAGTTTGCTGCAGGTTCCACCTGTCGTGCTGTGTTACACTCTACCTGATTTACTCAGTTTATTTAACTTCCTGGCTTCTGTACGCAACTGAGTTTGTGGATCACTGACCGTACCATTCTATTACACCTGTCTCCAGGTAACCAGGTCAATCTTCTTGGTATTATTGGCATTACTTTTGTCTCCCCAAGGCATCCAGGAATGGATCCAGATACCGTGGGGCTGAAGCTTACACAGTAGGGGGCCATCTTTAAGTCGACATTTGTGTTATGAAGCATCTGTGTTCTTGATATGATATACTGCCTAACAGTGAACTCGGTTCATATATTCAAAATTACAACTTTAATCGATACAGGAAAGTTATTTTATATTCCTATTCTCGTTGTTTTCAGGGCAAACATGTGGCAAACATAGAACCTTCCTGTAGGCTCCAGGGCAGCTGGACAGAGTGTCTGCTGGGAGTCCTTGTTCAGGGAAATGAATTATACAGCCTTGGTAAAGGGAATTCCCTGAGAATTATATAGAATGGCAATCTGGTCCCGGTATTTTTGGATTTTTCTTTTACAGCTGGTAAAAACTCCGGCCCTCATTTATTTTGGGATATAAGTTGAGATCCTGGCTCATAATGTTTTATAGGCTTGTGAAAAGGATCATACACAAAATAAAAGACAATGGCTGTAACCACTGAGTGTGTGTGAGATATACAAAGAGCACTTTCTAATCCTGTCCAGCCTTGTAAGAGCATTCATGGCTCAGTGATGTGACGACTCAGACTTCACACTTTGGTCACCAAAGCAAGGAAGTCAAGATGTCCTAGGCTTGATGTAGGAAAAGTACATGTCCATCTCAGTCCCAGGGGCCAACTGAGATTGGAAGTGATTGGAAGAGAGAATCTACTATAAAATCTATGTCCAGAAAATGCTAATTGTTTCTCAGAGTCTTTTGTACCAGAACCTGGTGGAGATGTGCTACAGAAAAGGAAATACACATGAGGTCCCTTCCTTTGAAATTAATTATGGTGACTCATGATGACTCAAAGGTGGACCCTGTTCAAAATTTGAACCACACAATGTGGAGTCCACAATTCATCTCACTTCACTTTCCAGAACCTTCCATCTTTCTGTTTCTAAGAGCCTTTGATCCTCTCCGGTTATCATATTACAGTGTATATAAATTTTCCTTGAATTTGTTGTTTACCAAATCTTCATTTTTTGCCTTTACTTTTCCCTCTCAATTGGCTCTTGATCATTATCACCTGCTACCACTCTGATGCTTTCTGCTTAAAGGGTACCAATGACATCAGTCAAACCTTTGTCTGTGTTTCAGAGCTCCTCCTTCTTCATGATATTCTATACTCAGTACTACACATCTTTTGAAAACTGACTCCTTTTATGGCTTGCAGAAGCCCACACTACTCTGGTTTCTCTCACTCCGAGTATTCTATATTTATTTCCTTTCGTGGCCTCCCCTCCTTCTTCTGAGCCTTTAACAATAGGCATTGTATTCCAAAATTCAATTTTGGGCTTTCTGTTATTCTTGCTTTTGCATTCTCTCTAGCAAACTCATTCCTTCTTTATTTCACAGCAAAAAGCTCCTAAGTCTGTATTTCTTCATCATTCTTTTTATCTAATTACAGTCCTGGATTTTCATCTGGGGCGTTTCAACCGCAGTGTCTTACAGTCAGCTCAAACTCAAGATTTTCAGAATCAAACAAGCTCCTCTTTCCAACATGTATTTTGTCAAAGGCCTTCTTTTTTTACTTCAGCAAGTTCAAAATCCCTAAGTCACTTTTATGATTCAATGCACTATTTAGTTTTCAAATCTTGTCAAACCTTCCTTTGAAACGCCTTCCATGTCTCTTTGTCCCTTGCCTTCTCGCTACCTTCATCCGAGCCCTGGCCCTTATCAGATGCTCATTCCTGGATTACGGAAGCAGCCACCTATCTGGCCTTCCTGACCCCAAGCTTTCTCCTCTCCAAACTCACCTCCGTGCCACTGCCAGACTAATCTTCTTTAAATGCCACTTTCATCTTGTCACTGTCGGCTCAGAAGCCTTCAGTAGCCCTTTAATCACACAAGTGTGAGCCGAAGGAGACCTTGGAGTTCATCTCACCTGACCCCTCTCTTTACAGAGAAGTAAACTGAGGCTCAGCGAGAGTAAGTGGTTACACAAGGTCACCATTAACAAACCACAGAAATAGGACTTAAAGCCTGGTTTTTACCTTGAGCAGCAGTGCTTTCTCTGTTTCAACAGTGTTTCCCAAACTTCAGGATTTTCCTCACATTTGGATGCTGCTTATGGCATGTGTGTGCCATACATTGTTGTTAATTGTTCTGCTCTTTAAATGTTATGTCACAGTTGTAAAAAAGAAAACCATTATCACTTAATGGATTTAGAAGATAACCTTAACATTAATACAGTAGAGTTATAACATTATCAATTTACAGGTGGATAATTTTGCTAGCCAAATTTTCTGTTCCCGGGTCTGTTTTCTCTTTCTCTACACAGGGAAGTTAACAAGCAATAGAGACAGGAGAAAGTCTTACCAGGATAATTAAAGGAGTTGAAAGGGTTATAACTTTGTTATAAAATGATTCAATATTCCTTAATACCTAGTAACCTCAAATTATCTTTCGTACCATATGGTACGAGCTTTTCACACTTACAGAAACACGGCAATCCAAAATGTTTTCTCTTGGTTACCACATAACACACACTGTTTGGTTTCTGGGGCTCATATATCTGACCTCACCTAGACAAAGAGAGTTGCTGGCATATGTGTCCATGCCATGCAGTTCCCGTTCCACCTGTTTATTCTCATATTGATTCTCCAGTTTAAAGATCCTACTACTCTCCTCCCATCTTGTCAAACTTCATATAGTTTTCAAAACCTAGTCCACATCCCAATTATGAACTCTATAATCACTTCTGACTAGTCCAATCTGCATTGAGTTTAGCCTTTTCTAAATTCTACAACGTATTCTTCAAACTATAGTTTGGAGGGACACTTGGGTGTGTCAGTCAGTTAAGCGTTCATCCAACTTTGGTTCGAGTCATGATCTCATGGTTCGTGAAGTTTGACACCCACACTGGGCTCCTCAACGATAGTGTGGAGACTGTCTTTCTCTGTCCCTCTCCTGCCTGCACTTTCTCTCTCTCTCTCCCTCTGTCTGCACACGAGCTCTCAAAATAAATGAATAAACTTAAAAAAAAAAACCCAAAGATTAAAATAAAGAACGCACTTGTGGTTTTTTTGCACTTTTAAATATATAAATGTTCCTCTTAAAGATTTTTGACTTTGCCTCTAAACCCCAAGTGATTAGTCAACTTTGGGGAAACAAACACTATTTTTCTTACATGATTCCCATGTCCCACGGTAAACCTGGTTTTGTGCCAGGCACACACAAAATGTAATACAAGTTGACTTATGACCATCAAGTCTCCCCATGTGGTCAGTGCTTAATATGGGGCTCACTAACACTTTACATATTTAAAGGTTATCAAGGGCTTTTGAATGGGAAATGTACTTGTTATGTTTTTGCAGTTAGACCAGAACTTTCATTAAAATCATCATTTGCCTCAGTAAAGCTTGGTAAAGGAAAAACTATTTGTACTGAGATAACCCAGAGTTAAGAAGCATTATATTATGTATAAAGAGTAATATATAATATATAAGGAGTAAAAGGATGAGGACATTAAAATCATTTAGTTCAGACTCAAATTTTTACAGCTAGAAGAAATCTTTGAGATTGTACATGATCTCATTTTACAGGTGAAGAAGAGACTCAAAACCAGGAGATGAGTTGCTTGAAGTCTCAAAGCAATTTAGTGGCAGAGTTGATGGTCAGTCTCTTTAATGCCTCAGTGATCCCGTGCCCTACTTTGCCTGGGATGGTCCTGACTTATGCCTTTACCCCAGCCCCTTGTCCCAGCCTCTCATCACTAGTGGCTGTCACCCTACTTAAACGTGTTCCCATCCTTGACTACTCAGCCCAACATTCTTTCTCCTGCATTAAGATAAAGAACACACTTGTTTCTTTTTGCACTTTTTAATATATAAATGTTCCTGTTAAAGATTTTTGACTTTGTCTCTAAACCCCCAGTGATCAGTCAACATTGGGGAAACAAACACTATTTTTCTCCAATTACGAAGAGATTTTCTATGTGTTCTGGTCTTCTGAGCAGCTGAATTTACATGGGCAACAAATGAATTTTCGACAACCCCATTTGGTTACTTTAATAGAAATAGAGGTCTAGTGTGTTATTACTGTTACTATAGAAGGTGAATGACCTATGACAATTAGCAAGAGGACTGTTCACCAGAATTTATGGATTTTGTTCTTTTTAACCTAATGAGCACTGCAGCATATTATCACTTATATCACTCTAGATTGCCCAATCACCCTGCATAATATTACTTCAATCCATTTTGAAATAGGCCCAAATTGTCATTTTTTTTTGTTGGAGTAATGATCAAGTATTGATGTTTCTTGAGTTCATACAAATGGCTACAACCTCCTCGCATGCAGCCTGGTCAATAGAGTCTGATGTTCACATTAGGGATTTGGAAATCAATGTAGTTTTCCTGTTATTCTTTTATGATTAAATCAATTGAAGTTATTTACTCATAGCAGAAAATATGGGTGATTGCCAACCCTATGGCTTAGTGAATTGCTTTCTCACCACTGCTGCCCTGTAATGAGAAGGTACATATTCGCTTCAGGGGTTGACTAAAACCTGTTCATGTATAGCAGCAATTTGAGATGCAGAAAGTGTTTATTATTAAAGGCTAAGAGTGTTGAATGCCAAAGGGCATCTTTATCACTTGGCATTGCATTAACATTGACAAAGGAGGAAAACACACCCAGAAAACCCCTCAGCATTGGTCAAATGGCACTCAATTATAGATGCGAAGCCGGGCGACAGCCAATGGGTGTTCTTACCACATGCTTCCCAGTGTACGCTGTGCTGCAGAGACCCCAGTTAAAGACAATGGAAATGTCAATTAGGCTGAATGGACAGGGCCTATTTGTTGATGGGTTTTCTCTCTTTAGCATGTGGTGGGTGACCTACAGTGTTTCGATGCAAGAATAAATAATGGCTTGTATAACATGGGTTGCATTTAATGTGCTTGAATGCAAAATAGTATAAGGGTAAAAGCGAATGGAGACAGCAGTGGGAATGGCTGTGGAGACAGGAGGAAGTGACATGGGGAAGCTGCATGGAAGCAAAATCACTTATAGGCCGAGAAGAATGTCATTTGCTCTTGTATTCTCTATCTGAAGTGAGTAATAAGAGAACAATAGAAGAGTCATTTCATTTTTAGACCAGTTCTGTGCAACCGGCTGCACTGGACTGGGCCGATGCCAAGTCCTTTATAGCTCCTTGATCTTTTTGTCATGTTTGATGGGAATAGTGCAAAAGTGGGAAATAGGGGTTGCTTTGGCCAACATCTCCTAAACGTTCTGGATTGTTCTTAATCTCTTCAACTTCCTTCCTCAGTAAAACCTGCTCAGAGAAGAAGAAAAAGAATCACTCTGACAAATCCTTAGCTGAAATTTGACTTTAAAGACTTGCCACCTGCTCTTGGGAAACAGTAATGAAATAGTCCGTATTTTGATGAGAGAGGTCCTGGCTGGCTGAGGTGGAAGTCATTTTCCTCCCTCCACCTATATGCATCCACTAGTTTGCCAAGAGAACAACAGCCTTTCTGAACAGTCCTCAAGCCATGTCTGTGTTTGAGGTTCTGTAATATAAGCATGTCCTATGATGCTGGAATAGGATGGAGGGCGGGGAAGAGAAACACATGTAAAGGACTCTGAAGCGCTTAAAGAAAACAAAGGATAAAGGGGCCAGGCATGAAAACTGGGACCTGACCTCCCTTTGAATTCCTCAGAGGAGAATGAGTTCTGAAAGGGAGTTTAACAGTTTTCATTGAAACTTATTATGCTCCTACTGGTTGACGAACGCATATGTGAAGCAGAATGGCATGCCAGTTAATTCTGTAGCCTGACGGCCTGGCTTCCAAAAGGAGCTTTCCCTCTTGCCAACCTCTAGCAATTCTTCACTAGTCTATGCTTCAGTTTTCTCATCTGCTACGTGGGGTGCTAGTAACAGAAGCTACCCCCAGAGACTTTGTTGATAATGAAATGTGTGAATATGTATAAAGTGCTTAGAATGATGTGTGGTAAGCTTTTAAAAAACGTTAGCTATTATTATTATGACTCTGGAGTTATTACTGTTGCAGGTTATAGGTAAATGGGGAGAAGCACACACATACTTCCAAACATTTCAGGGTGTTGGGTCACCCTGTCATGGACTCCTCAGAGCAAAGCATAACACACAAAGGGAAACAGTGAGTCCCCTCTTACTATGCCATTGAGGCAAGGCTGCCTTCAGGACTCTACACTCGAGACTAACGTAATTACAGCAGTGGCCATGGAGGCAGAGAGCTGTCTTGAAATCATATAGTAGAAGGGTATCTTGGGTGGGCTTCTGACAGCAGTGGCAGTGACAGTGACAGTAGTGAGGTATGGCCCATCTGTGGCTAAGCTATGGCTCCAGCAGGGATAGTTTGAGGTCCCTTGGTGTTGGGGGGATGATAAGGTGACAGTGGGGTCAAGAATGCAAAATTCTCTTCGGAATTTCCCCAAAAATAATAATAATAAAAAAGCGTGCAAGGAGGAGGAGGAAACTCAGAGGTGGGTTGGATCAAGATATTTAAAATAACCGAGGGGGCGCAGCGGTGGCTCAGTCAGTTAAGCGTCAATTCTTGGTTTTGGCTCAGGTCATGATCTCACAGTTTTCTGAGTTCAAGCCCTGTGTTGGGCTCTGTCCTGGAAGTTCAGAGCCTGCTTGGGATTCTCTCTCTCCCTCTCTTTGTCCCTCCTCCACTCGCACTGTCTCTGTGTCTCTCAAATAAATAAAATAAACTTCAAAAAAACTTTTTAAGGAACTCAATTGGTTAAGTGTCCTACTTCAGCTTAGGTCATGATCTTGCAGTTTGTGAGTTTGAGCCCCATATCGGGCTCTGTGTTGACAACTCAGAGCCTGAAGCCTGATTTGGATTCTGTGTCTTCCTCTCTCTCTGCTCCTCCCCCATTTACACTCTGTCTCCCTCTCTCTAAAAAAAAAAAAAAAATTAAATAAACAATAAATATTTAATTAAACATTTAATTTAATGTTTATTTATTATTTGAGAGAGAGAGAAAGAAAGAGAGAGAATACAGGCGGGGGAAGGCCGGAGACAGAGAGAGGGAGAGAAAATCTCAAGTAGGCTCAGCATTGTCAGCATGGAGCCTAATGTAGGGCTCACACTCATGAAGCACGGGATCATGACCTGAGCTGAAACCAGGAGTCAGATGCTTAACTGACTGAGCCACCCAGGTGCCCCTAAATTTTAAAAATTTAAGTAACCTCGATGTGGTCTATGGATCTAGTGAGACCTGTGATTCAGTCACAGCAACATCATACTGGAAGAATCCCCTGAGAGGCCCAGGGTTGTCGAGCTATATGTTGTGGGTTCCCCAGGGTTATGTGAATCCTGGAACATGTACTTCTGCATCAAGGATTAACTACTGCTCAAGGGATCAAAGTTAATTGATTTGTTTGTTAAAACTCCTCCTCAAGCATAGATAGTGCTTATCACAATGTTCAAGAGAGAAGAAAATATGAATGTAGTCTTCCACAGCTTGCTGAGGATGTCAAATTTCTTTCTACCCTCAGGAAGATACAAGAAAAAGGAAGGGATCCCTAGAAAGCGATTGTTCATTCCTCTACCTTAGTTAGAAAACTTCTAAAAGAGTGAAGATTTTCCTGGAGCCAGGTGAAGTGGCTGGTGGCAGGAATGGCTAGGATCCTCATGTGTAATAACAGCCCCCCTCTATCTTAAGCTTGAGCAAAGTCCCATCCCCAAGTATGCCCACTCACAGGGTAAGACAATGAGGAAGCCAGTGCAGCAGATGGAAAGCACTGGAAACGCTGGCACACGGAGGGGCCAGACCCAGAAGGTGCAAGCGGAAGGTGGTAAGAGAAAACCCCGATCCCTGGGCAGGTGTACTGAGCAGACAGGTCAAGTGTTCAGAAGCACCGTTAGCCTTGCCAGTGCTGTCCTAACAGCAGTAGCAGGCAAGCGGGCAAGTTTGCTGGGTACGGTGGTTAGAAACCTGTTTCAGAAAGGGCTCTGAAATAAGACATGGTGCAGATTTTGCCAGCCTTAACTAAGTCCCACTGCTAACCTCAGTGACCGGCTTCTGAGGCAGGTTTTGTTTCCTTGGGGAGCGGGAGGCCACCTTCAGTGACTCCAGAGAGAACTACAAGCTGGCTGAAAGAGGCTCGGAAGTTCCTACCAGTCCTTCAGTGGTTAGAGCTGCCAGCCATGCTGTCCCTCAGAGTGTAGCCCCGTGCAATTAGAGGCCAGTGTGGTTAGAGGAAGCACCACTCCCAGCCCCAAAAGGTAAAATGCTGAGATTCAGTGAAATAGGCCTGCCACTATTTTGTTTTTGTGGAGAGTATTTTCCTGGTGGGCGATAGCATTGTCAAGAATTACTGAGAGAGAGAGAGCGGAGAGAAAGAGAGAGAGAGAGTGCGCAGGAGGAGAGGGGCAGAGAGAGAGGGAGACAAAGAATCCAAAGCAGGCTCCAGGCTTTGAGCTGTGTCACTACAGAGCCTGACACGGGGCTCTGACTCACAAACTCCAAGATCATGACCTGAGCTGAAGTCAGACGCTTAACCGACTGAGCCACCCAGGTGCCCCTAGGAAAAATTCTTGAAGGAGAAACTGAAAACTCCAGGCTGATCATCAAACAAAAGGAGACGGGAAAAGCATGAGACAAGCCATGTCTTGGCTAGGCAACTGCAACTTACCACTTAAAATGAAACTTGGATTGAATTTTGCCATCAACACTCTACCTTCTAGAATGAGGAATAGTGGGAAGGGAGTGTCTAAACGAGGGCAGAGGCCACCCCCTCCTGGAGATGTGGAATCAGGAGATCCAGTGAAGTCCATTGAAAGATGAAGAAGACATAACTAGATAGAAGGCTGTGGCTTCTTGCCAAACCTTAATCTCTGATCTGTTTTGGCAAAACCAAAACAGATGCTTCTGAACCCATGGGGTGGGGAAGCCCACCACACACATCCATCAGAATGATTGATGAGACCAGAAAGTCAGCACTGTTCAAGCTTCTCCTTTAGCCTCATCTGGTATGCCTGGTGCCAACCTCCTGGTGACCTATGAAGCCAGAAACAGAAAGGCCAGGAAAGCTGGCACTTGCAGCCAGAATGTCCAGTGTATTCCCTATTTCATATGGCTTTTAATGAGGAAATATATAAGGTAGCTGGGAAGGGCTGGCTTACTTGCCTTCTCCTTCCTTTCCCCTTCTCTCTCTTTTCCAGGAAACGTTTGTTGTGCAATGACTAGGTACCAAATTGTACTTAGATTCTAATGCCCCTCATCCAGGAATAGAGATTAGGCACATGTATAAATAACTCTCTTACAAGGCCAAAAGGGATAAGAACCATATATAATGGGTAAATGTGTCAAGGCTTTTCAAATACAGGGACCCCATATAAATTCAGGTCAATTTTCAGCTCTTTTCAGCTATCTAGGGATCCATTTAGCATTAACCCAGATAAAAATAATCTAATGGCTCTATTATAGTTTGAAAGAGTTGTTCAGTCCCACTCAGTCACTTACGGAGTTAAAAATGCACAACAAAGCCATAAAAATGGCAGATGTCCTTTCTAAACGTATGGTGTGTTTTGTCTTATTTTTGTTTTTGTTTGTGGAGGGATGTTCTTCCATGGTTATTTGTTTACCCGCACATTTTCTGTTATCTGGATCTCTATCACTGTGTGTGGCTCAGGATGCAGGCTTTAGGGATGGACATGCAGGATCCAGCCTTCCAGAACTTCTAGAACACTCTGGGGGGGAAATAGTGCTGGCGTGAATGCTTCCTTTATTCAGCTGGGGCACAAGGGTTCAGCCTTTATAGGGACATAATTTACTGCTACCTGTTTGATGTCATTGCCAGGGTTATATACAAAGGTGGGGAAGTGGTTTTGAGGGGCTAAGACAAATTAGGGTAATTTGGAGGCTCATAACTTTTTTAACCTGGTCATCTCTGTAGCTGAACACCTAGTCCATTATTTGTTAACATTATTCAATAAAAAAAAGACAACATGCCAAGATCTTATACCCAGGATAGCCTGTGCACTAGGGTTTTGTCAGGAGCTGGTGCATCCATTTCTGTCTCTCACACAAGTAAGACGGTTACAGGGATCAGCTTCTAGGTCTAATGTGCTTCTGATAAGAAAGCAGTGTTGAATAAAACAGATATAACCATACACACATTACCAGAAGCATCTTACTTAAAAGGTGGTTGAGAACTCAAATCATGATTCTGCATGAATATGAAGCCCAAACCTTCCCAGTGATTACTTTAAAAAGTGCTCCCTATCTCCTCCCAACCAATAAAGGCATCTGCATTTAGCAATAAGTCAACCTGAACATCCTAAAACATGATGTGCAAACCAGCATCTTTTACTCTGGGGGAAGACCCTGGGTGTTTACTAGGACTGTGTTATTCTATTCCTGACCCAGTGCAATTAGGTTTACCAGTGATAATAACAGAATCTCTAAAATGTTAATCATTGAGTAATAAAAATAATTCAAATTCTTTTAGTAAAATAGCCTTACCCTAAACATATCCTTGTATGTCTCTGAAAGACACTAGCAGCTTTTGGCATTTTTTAAAAAAAATATTGGATTTAATCTGTGCTCCCTTCTCTGCAATTTTAATTTCCTAAAGTATTTGTATAAGCTTCCCATTGCTGCTGTAACAAATTACCACTTAGTGGTGTAAAGCAACATAAATGTATCTTCTTATAATTCTTGAGGTGGGAGCTGTTAAAATCAAAATGTCTGCAGAACTGCTTCCTTTCTGTACCCTCTAAGCGGGGAATCTGTTTGCTTATCTTTTCCAGCTTCTAGAAGCTGTCTACAGCCCTCGGCTCATGACCCCACATCACTCGGATCTCTGCTTCAGTCAGATCTATACCTTCATGCCTTGCTCTGATAAGGACCTCTGTGATTACACTGGGACCATCACATAATCCAGAGTAATCTCCCCATCATAAGATCCTTAGTTTAATCACACCTGCCAAGTCCCTTTAGCTATATAAGGTGACATGTTCACAGGTTCCAGCGATTAGGACATAGACATTATTGGGAAACTAATTTGCCGTAGTAGTACTTTATCACTTCTCTTTATATATGGGGTTCCTGGTGGCTTTTCTTCACATTCAGGCTTTGTTATATTTACCCATCTGGAAATTCAGCCACAAAAGGGACATGTTCATATTCTATCTCTGTCTCTGTATCTTTCTCTATCTCTCTCCCCACCCCCTCCCTACTCAAAGCACAACTGAGAAAAAACCATACATATGGTTGCTAGACATTACTGCCCCAGATACATTGTATTATATGATTCTAGACTATTTATATACAATTACATGAGCACATAATTTATAGCATTGAATGTAATCATTACTGCTAATTCTTGAAAATATAACATCAGGTTTATAAATAAGTCATGTTATGAGATTTCTTATGCCCTATAGCATGCTTCTGTTCCAGTCTATCAAATCTATGTTTTAAATTTTAAAAAACAATTGAAGACTATATTGAGATGGAAAAGTGGCATCTTTGTTCTTTGGAACATAAAGATATTATGAGGAAGGTAGTATTTGGGAAACATAATACAATTTTATGCTCTTTATGAAAAGTGTGATTAGGCATTGGATTCAGGCATGCCAAGTTTCAGTAAAAGTAAATTTTATGATTGTGTGTTTGGTCCCTTAAAACGGGGTGTGTAATGGAAATCGTGACAGGCACTTAATTATAATGATGCTACTCAGTGTGGATATAATAAATGTGCCGAGCTAGTTCATAAAACACCCTCATGTAGCCTGAAAACCTGTGAGCAACACGAACAGTCACCAAATGGCCATGTCTTTTGAATTTACTGGAAAAGCAAGTGGGAAGGGAGAATGTCTCACAGATTCCACCTGGTGCTGCTCCTTGACTCATAGCTCCCCGACATGGGGCCTTACATCCCAACAGAAGGGCAACAAGACATCATCTCTCAATGGCATGGAGTCTTCACTGTATCTTCTATTGGTTTGAAATAAAAGCCAGTACCTTCAGAAGAAGCTGCTGTGAGCAAGCATTTGTGCAGGTGATACTGTCTGACTGTCAGTATCTGTGTGAATACTGTAAAACCTACTGATAGAAGTTTGCAGAGGGAATTTGGAAGGAAGTTTGCAGTAATTCTAGTAGCAGGCAAAAAAGGTATGAGAACGTGTCAAAATATCTGAAGGCAAGTGACAGAGAAGCGATCTCCATACATGTCGTTCAGGACCTCAAGAAATGCGATAGATTGGGGCATCTGGGTGGCTTAGTTGGAGGTTAAGCTTCCAACTCTTGGTTTTAGCTCAGGTTATGGTCTCACTGTTCTTGAGTTGGAGTCCTGTGTCGGGCTCCATGCCGCTGGTGGAGAACCTGCTTGGGATTCTCTTTCTCTTTCTCTGTCTCTCTCTCAAAATAAACTTTAAAAAAGAAAGAAATGAGTTAGATAGACTTTTGCCATTAGAGACATGTGTGTCATATTATGGGTGAAAGATACAACATTTAGCCAAGTTCAGAACTGGAGGGCTGCAAAAATCAATAGAGGTCACATTCATTTAATGGAAATGGCTTAACTTCCCCAGTTGATAATAGAGCATAAGATATTGGGTGGCAAATAAATAACCCTGGATGAATTCTGCAGAGCTCACTACTGGACAAATCTGAGTGCTGAGACAGCAGGAGAGGAAATGGATGGAATCATAGAACATCTGCACTGGAAGGGATTAGAGAGAGCATTTAGGTGTATGCTACTCAAACTTCAGTGTGCACGTGAGTCACAGGGAATCTTGTGAAAATGTAGATTCTGATTCAGTAGGTCTGGGGAGGGGCCTGAGCTCCTGCATTTCTAACAAGCTCCCAGGTGATACTGATGTTGCCGGACTGTAGGCCACACTTTGAGGTGCAAGGATTTAGAGAATTCCAAGTATAGGATTCATGGCTCCTCAAGTCTTTTTTTTTTTTTTTTTTAAATTTTTTTTTTTTTTAATGTTTTATTTATTTCTAGGAGAGAGAGAGACAGTGTGAGCAGGGGAGGGTCAGAGAGAGAGGGAGTCACAGACTGAAACAGGCTCCAGGCTCCGAGCTGGCAGTCAGCACAGAGCCCGACGCGGGGCTCGAACCCACGAACCGCGAGATCATGACCTGAGCGAAAGTCGGACGCTTAGCCGACTAAGCCACCCAGGCGCCCCTCAAGTCTTTTTGAAGTAAAAATGAAAGTCAAGTTGGTTTCAAAAAACTTAAGTGACATTGAGTATTTTGGTATTTATTTTATTCAGAACAAGATGGCAAGTAAATGAAAATGCAGAATGACTTTGTATCCTGTTGATAACTCAGTGGGGTTTATCTTTACTGCATCCTAAGTATACGCCACCAGTAAATTTCAGAATTCTCTGCCTCAGTCCCATCATTTGTAAAAGGAAACTCACAATAAAACCAACTGGTGGGATTGTGGGGGGATTCAGTGAGTTAATATGTATAATGTGCTTACAAAGGTACCTGGCCCAGAACACATGTGTACTCTGCATTGGTTAGTATTATTATCAAATGTGCTGATTTGTAGTGCTATGGCTTTGGTTTTTAAGAAAAACAAAGGACTTTCCCCCCCAACTTGTTCAGAATGGTAAGCCAAATCTTCATAGCTGGGGCACAACTTTCAGGTTAAGGGGTGGGAACCTTTCCAAAGGAGGAATGGGAATCCAGTAGGGATAAGTTTCTTGACCAGCGCATACAGCTATGTTCAAAAGCAGGGCTAGAACCCAAGTTTCAATCTCCAGTTGAAAACCTTTCCTTATCTTTTACCCCTTAAAATACTTTCCAAAGTATTCCAATGACTTAATCATAAAAGTATGTGAAATATGATTTACAGTCAAGATTGTCAAGCAAGTGATGCTATTTGTTTCCTGACCATTCCCTTTCTTCCTAAATTCTTATAATCTGGCCCTATCATGGTGAAACCCAACATCAGCCTTCATTCCTTGGGTCCCATAGTCTGCATATGCCTGAAGTGCTCCTTTCATGACCCTAGGAAGAAGCATTACCCTGACCCTCTTTCCACATCTCTGATGAAAACCTTTCTGTGCCTTTGCTCTCTCTTCACTTTCTCTCCTAATTGTAGCTCTTCCTTACCTCTACTATCTGTTATTTATATTCTATGCGTATTCTCTGTTACCCTTTCTTGATCTTTCCTCAGAGCCAAAACTAGAAGTCATGTCTGCCAAGACAGGAGGCATGGAATCACGTGGAAGGAGGATGGGGTCTGGAGTCAGGCCGTCGTGTCTTCTCTTTGGCCCTGCCCCTTATTATTTGCTTGTGAAACTGAGCAAGGTAATTAACCTTTCTGTGTCTCAGTTTCCACTTCCAGAAATGAGGACATTGCCATCGAATGCATAGGGTTGTGCTATGGTCTGGGAAGTTTCTCATGAGGTGTGGTGGAGGGCATTGAATAAAACTCTTCCCTCTCCTTTGGATGTGACTCTGGATATTTGTCTCAAGTCCTGATCTTTTGTTGAGCATCAACTGCCTGATGAGTATCTTCCTTTATATAATTCACCATCTTCTCAAATTCACTGTTTTTAACTGAATTCACTACATTCTAACAAGTTGTTAATATTATCATTTTGCATAACAGTTCTAGTGTTCAAGGCTCTCAAGTGCAATCTTTAAACTACCTCTAATTCCTACCTCCTCAATTCCCCTCCCCCAGTCGGACAGCCACCAGGTACTCTCAGTTCTTCACAAGTCTCTTCTACCCTTTGCATGTCCTCTTCATCTCCCTCCTTTTGGATTTATAATCTCATTCTTCAAGAAATGAAATGTAGTGATATTGGGCTCCTACCTTCACCTTCAGGCTTCCAAAGCTAACCTACACAGCACTGTCAGTCCAAACTTCCAGAAGCCCAGTTCTGACAACATCCTTCCCATGCTCAAAATCCTGTGGTGATTCTTCATCAAGAAAACCTCAGTGTTCATGAAGACTTTCTGTGATCCCGTTTGTCAACATTTCTTTCTAAATTTGCCCTACACTAATCTATTACATAAGCTTATGCTTCAGTAAAATCTATTATTCATTTTTCTCTAAATAACACTTTTCTAACACTGAACTTTAATAAAAACTTGTGCTGAAATACACATAACATAAACTTTTCCATCCTCATAATTTTTAAGTGTACAGTTCAGTGACACGAAGTACATTCACGTTGTTGGGCAACCATCACCACCATCCATTTCTGGAACTCTTTTCATCTTGCAAAACTGAAACTCTATATCCATTAAGTAACAACTGCCTATCCCCTCTTGCCCCCAGCCCCTAATGACCTCTATTCTACTTTTCTGTCTCTATGACTTCGTCTCTAGGTACTTCACATAAGTGGAATTGTACAGTATTTTGTCCTTTTATGAATGGTTTACTGGCATAATGTCATCAAGTTTCATCCATATTGTAGCATGTGCCAGAATTGCGTTTCTGTGTAAGGCTGAATGATATTCCATTGTACACCTATGACACATTTTGTTTATCAATTCATCTGTCAATGGACACTTGGGCTGTTTCCACACTTTGGTTGTTGTAGATAATACTGCTGTGAAAGTGGATGTAAGTATCTCACCTCTGAAGCTTTGCTCATACTATCTCCTCCCCTGAGGAGATATCCTTTATCTTCCTCTCCACTGAGTAGAAATCTGCCAAAACTTCAAGGACTGGGTTGAAGTAACATTGTCTGAAGCTGTCCCAGCCACCTGTGATTGAAGATATTTTGGGGAATGCTCCCTAGCACTTAGCGTATAGACCCTTATGTTCCATTTTTGTTTTATGTGAGTGTGTTGTAAGCTTTTTAAGGAAAGAAGTAATGGGAGGATTTCCTAGTGTTTGGTTGGTTAATAGGTTAGTACAGAACTTGGTTTAGAGACTTTTATAAGGTAGGAATATAATAAATACATTTTATGAAGATGATCTTGGGAAGGAGGCTATGAAGAAAGTGGAGAATCAGCAGAGACTATTTTCCCACAGGTTGCAAATCAGTATGGTCCTTAAAGACTCAAGAGTAACAGAAATACCCTCACTTAATCTTTCCTAACTTCCGAATCTTAAAGAAAAATTTTTTTAAGACAGAAAAAGCACAAAAACAAGCGAGAGGGGCAGAGGGGGAGAGAGAAAATCTTAAGCAGGCTCCATGCTCAGTGCGTAGCCCCACACGGGGCTTGATCCCACAACCATGGGATCTTGACCTGAGCTGAAATCAAGAGTGCGATACTCAACCAACTGAGCCACCAGGGCACACCTCAGATCATTTCTGACATGCATCTCCCCAGCACTGATACTTGCACAAACACATTTTATGTAGGGTAAATATTAAATGGTTATGTGACTTACTCCAAGCCACATAGTTTGTAAGTGTTGAATCTCAGATCAGAATCCAGTTCTGTTTTCTCCCCAGCTGTCAGTTTTTAGAGTAGGTGCTGCTGCAGGTGGAGTTCAGAACCTGAGGAGTATTTATCAGTTTGGGGCTTGGACCTTTTGTTTTCATGTATATTTTCCTTGTCCTCTCCTGTCAGAGGCAGAGAAAACATGGAATCTTCAAAAATCTAGCCTGTGGATTTAAAATAGTTTTGACAAGCTTGTAATATGGCTTAAAATAAGCAGAATGAAAATTCAATATGAATGATCATAGCCCAGCAAATTGCAGAAATAAGCTCTAGGGGATCGTAGACTATTATGCACAGCAGGATGATGTTTAAAAGCTAGTTGACCCTGGGCTGAATGTGGATTAGTAATGTAGCAACATGATGCAATGGTTAAAAAATGGATTTTGATAGGATATGATAAAAGAAATACAACATGAATGACCTATATAGTAATTTTTTTTCTCCCCCAAGAAAAGAGAAGTGGGCCATTATCAGAGAACTGGTGTTCTGTAATTGGGGGTTTATGATTTGTGGATGTATCTGGAGAACAGTAACCGTTTACTGAAATATTTATTAAATACCTATTATGTATGGCGCCAGGATTGCAGAGTAAAATACGGTCCCCATAGAAGATATAAATTGGAGCTTTAGAGATGGGCAGATAAAAGGAAATTAAAATTTGAAAGAGCTATACACTAGATCCTCAAGTAGCAGAGAACAGAAATGTCTAATCCTGACTAGGCTGCAGGAGGATTTGGTCAGAGAAGACTTCCTGTCTGAGGTGGGAGCTAATCAGGAAGAGGAGGTGATGGGGTAGTCATGTCCCATAAATAAATCCACTTGAGCCATGACACAAAATCAAGAGAAAACGTGGCCAACTCTAGCCAGTTAGGAGGTACCAGTATCATGGATGTGAGCCTAGACAGTGGTGGGAAACAGGCAAGGAAAGTAAGTCTTGGGCCATAAATGAAGGGCTTGAATTTTAATCCATAATTTAGCATTGTATCCCTTGAACAGTATTTGACCCATTACAAACATTGTGTATTTATTTGGGGAAACGATAGAAACTGAGAAATCTGGTCCTGAGAACAGCCAGCCTCTAAATGTTATTTTATGAAGAATGCTATGGAATGTTCCCCATCTTCCCTTGTCGGCAGCACCAAACGCAATAAATGAAACCAACAGAAAAAGATTTAAGTTCTGTATAGGAAAAGAACTTACTGACTGTGAACATATCACTCAGCAAACAGCTTCACTATGCCAACTCCAGAAAGTCAGTGATTCTTCCTCGGGGAGCACCCCCAATATGGTCACAGCTCACTCTGGGGCAGGTCCAGGTGCAACCTTACCTCACTGAGCTGGCGAAAGCCTTTGCTCTTATGGCTGGGTAGGGTGGAGAGCAACCTCATTCTTCTAGTACACCAGCAACAACTCTGCATACAAGTTCAGGGTTAACATAACTTATTTCTCCCCGCTGCATCCTGACTGATGTGATTACAGTTTTATTTTGACTGCTTTCAAGGTAACCTTTTCTGCCCTTTATGTGTATTCAAGAGACTTGGCAGGAAGTGGTGCCCATATTGCTTTATAGTCACCTGTGGGGGTTGGGGGGGGAGGGGGATAGAGGACATTTAAAGAAAGAGCAGTTTGCTGCAGTCCCTCCGGAGACCCTCCTGCGGACACCCCTCATTACCTTCCCCAACACTCTGCTTTTGCACTGTAGCTAACCCGCGGCACGGGAAACGGAACGGTAGTCCGTGCGCTCTCAGTCCATGCCTAGAAGCCCTCAGAATACCCAAGAGTGCTTCCTGCCCTCCAAACGTCAGCCCAGCGGCTCAGCTCCCGCAAATCTCCCTATTCCTAAAAGGCTTTGCCCAGTTAGAGCCAACACACAGGAACACACAATCTGATTTTCATGATAAAAGACCATTTTGCATATGAGAAACATGCTTACAATCCTTGCTCAGGTCGATAGATCTCCAGTGCCTTTTTTTGCGGGCCTGCTGGCAGCCTCCTTGGGCTGAGCTGAGCGGCAGCAGGAGTCAGGAAGACATGCTGCAATGCTGCCTTAGGGCATCCACAGCCAGGATTTGCTAATAGAGACAATACCTTGCCCTGAAGGCAGTTTCCAGCTGCAGCCCTGAAGCACACACGTTGAGAATGTATCACACAGAACTGTCAGTCAGTACTGGAGCCAGAAAATTGTTGTTTCAAATGTTACAGTACAGGAAAATCGCCTCTCTGCACTTGCTGCCAAAAAAATGACAGCTTAATTTATGCCACACTGAAGCTACATTACAGAGCCATTCAGCTTGGCAGTTAAGTACGCTCCATGCTCACATCTTCCCCCTGTGCAAGTGCACTGGGGAGAAGTACCCAGGGGCTATAATAAGGACAATTGGCCGCAGGGTTTGCGGTGTCAGTGGAACTAAATACAGGTGAAACAGTATCAGCAATAAAATACATCACCCCCACCTCATTTGCAAAACCCACTGCTGCCTGTGTGGCTGCAAATATTCAGGAAGGCTCTGTGGCAACATTGCTATGCACGGGGTAGATTAAGGAGAGATGTGCTGGTGTCAACCCCCTGGGTTTTATGTTGAGGGGAGGTGCCGCGGTATTACCCTGTGACTTTGAAAATTATGTCAGTATCCTTGATACAGACCTTCAAAACTTGGCAGTGTTTACCTTTTCCGAAATTAAAAATCTGACAGTATTATACGGTAGCCAAGGATCTGTATTTTCTGTCTCCGTACACATTAAAGATACACTTAACAGTCGAATTTTTAAAAAAAAAACCCAATCCAAGTCATTATTACCAAGGTTGCATTTCAAGCCCATTTCTGTAATTTTCACACACAATGAACCACCATGTACTTGAATGGCAAACAATATGACTTCTTTGGGCAGCGGTAACAGAAAAGTTGGAGATCAGCTAGAGGTGTTCTTTGCTTCACATTCTCAACTGTGAATTCTGTAATGTCATCCAAATTCTAATAAATAAATGTCTAATTTATACCGGCCTTTCAGATGAGGAATCAAAGTCTCTTGATGGAATCGTGTCGGAGTACGCTGCTGTCGCTTAAAGGATGCCAGATTTCAGAGTCCCTTTCGTGGAGGCCCTCCTTTCCAGAATGGCCCTACGGAATTGGAACATTAATTGGGCTTCAGAATATTTTGGCAGGAAAAGGTTTATAAGTAATTTGCAAAAATATTTGCAAGGCAACCCTTATAAACCATCACAGCTCGGAGAGAGCAGGTTCTCTGCAATTGGCTTCTCTCTGCTCAGTAAGCCATTCATAATAAAATGAGCAGCCCTCAAAAGAGAGCAAATGCATTTGCAATGGCTGTTGATGTGCTATAAATCATTCTCAATAAAACGACTTGCAGAGATAAATGATACATATCTATTTAATAATCCATTATCCAAAATAAATATTCTACCTTAAAATAAAGCAAATGCACTTGCACTGGTTGTTGATGTGTTAGAGCTGTTCAGGCTAATGGTAAAATGATTTGTAAAGTGGAGCTCCGGTGTTGGCCATTGTGTCTTGTGAGCTCAAGGGAGATTAATATCTCATCATAACTCATCAATAGCGGTGCCTTAAAGTAAAGACATCAGCCAAATGTTTCCATATTTCTGTAACCATACTCTCGTTTTACCTCCCTCACTGGGTGCCTTTGCTGTCCGAACACGGGCTTTTTTAGCATGGTTTTGCATGGGGGTGAGGTGTTACCAGATTATGACAAAGGACGCCAAATAGACAAACGTCTAATCTCCAGGATGTTTTTTTTTTAAATGTTTTATTTATTTCTAGGAGAGAGAGAGAGAGAGACAGCGTGAGCAGGGGAGGGTCAGAGAGAGAGGGAGTCACAGACTCTGAAATAGCCTCCAGGCTCTGAGCTGGCAGTCAGCACAGAGCCCGACGCGGGGCTCGAACCCACGAACCGCGAGATCATGACCTAAGCGAAAGTCAGACGCTTAACTGACTAAGCCACCCAGGCGCCCCTAATCTCTAGGAGTTTAACATGTAAGATAGGCCACTGTCAAGTACAGCAGAATCAACGATAAGCAATAAGAAAACCAATGACACTTGTAAACAAACAGGAAGAAAGGGGCTGTTCTAAAAAGTCGAATTTTCCCAAATTTAAAATCCTGCTGACCTCAACATGGTGCGTGCAAGGTAGACAGCATTTTTTCCATTCGAATGCCATCTTTACAGCCCCTTCGTCTGGCACCCTTTGGTCTGGGTGGCTCTTGGCTCAGCTGTCAGCACTTTGAGTCACCACCAGGATGACTTGGAACAACTCAGCTCTCTGTTTGGCTTTCTGGCCTCTCTCCAACATGGTACCTCGACCATACATGATCTGTAGATCTTCTACCAGCTTTAAACACCTTTAATTCTTAACATTTTATTTTCTTTTTATGTTTGTATTAGTATTTTCACTCTTTTGCCTGTCGTTTTCGGTTCCTCTCTCCTGAACATTTCAATTCTAAAGAGTGAGATCTCTTTCTAATTAAGCCCAACACTGTTACCCTCATAGGTTAGAGCCCTAAACGGATGAATGGGTGCATGTCATACTCGATTCACTGAATTTACCATTCAAACCATGTATCTGTTTGTATAAAACATGGCTTCTGTCTCCCTTCATATCCTGAACCCAACACAGGACAACCCTGCTTATCTGCTTGTAGCCAAGCAGGGTTCTCCATCCTTTCCCGTGTCTACCATTCACAGTATTGTCTGTGACCTGGCCTACCTGTCACAGAACTCTGGCCCCAAGTTGAATGACAGGTGAAGTCTATGATTAACTGACAGTTCTATAAACCTGTCACACACTCCCGTGTCATGCTAGACATTACCAGTTCATGTGCCCAGGTTTTTAACACTCCTTGGTTGGAATGTTTCTGTTGCCTGTTATATCTTTTTTAAAAAATTCTTTTAACATTTTTTCTTGGAGAGGTAGAGTGTGAGCAGGGGAGGGGGAGACACAGTATCCAAAGCAGGCTCCAGGTTCTGAGCTCTTAGCACAGAGTCCGACATAGGGCTCAAACTCATGAACCATGAGATCATGATTAGAGCTGGAGTCGGATGCTTAGCCAGTTGAGCCATGCAGGTGCCCCTGTTGCCTGTTATATCCTAATGAGCCAGATTGAAAACATTCCAGGCAATCAGTGTCTGATAGATATATCGCCAATGAGTCACAGGCAATTCTTTCACAGGAATTTTTTTTTTCCCTTAGGGTTTTGGCAGGCAACCAAAAGGAGGACAAGTTGTAACAATGAACTGTGTTCTTCAACAGGAATTTATCGAATACCTACTATGGGCCATGTCTTATGCTAGGCATTAAAACAGACATTATCTTTTGCCTCAAGGAATATTAGTATAGCTAACTTTTCATTTTTAATAAAAATCTCTCATTACTGTGTACTTTGATGCACTTCTTTGAAAATACAATGTAAGTCTTCTCTTTATGAACAATGGAGCACTTATGTCTTCAGGTTTGTGCCTTTACATGCCTGTGGCTGTTCAGAGAAAGAGCCCCAGAAGGCAGCAAAGTAGGGCTATCACTTGGCCTAAGTTTCACTTGCACGTTTCTCACTGAATTATCCTAAGATAAAGGAAGGTTCCCACATCTTTTAGATCAACTGTTCCTAAAATTCTGGAAACAACAGGTGTATTCCTATCAATTAGCATGGTAGTCGTGCTGCCTACCTGCTGGCTGCCACCTGCTTGACTGCCTGATGCGCCACCCCCCCCCCACCCCCCCACCCCCTGCTGTCCTCTGCGTGGCTTCTCAATTTTACTCTGAGAAAGTACCTTCCTTCTTCCCTGCTGGAACCATTTTTCCTTTTTAACTCAGGAAATTAACTTTTCTTTATAACCTCTAAAGGGAAAAGTAATTCCATGAGGTTGTCCCTTCTTTTCTTTTCTTTTTTTAATGTTTTTAAATTTATTTCTGAGAGAGAGAGAGAGAGTGAGCAGGGGAAGGTCAGAGAGAGAGGGAGACACAGAATCCGAAACAGGCTCCAGGCTCTGAGCTGGCTGTCAGCACAGAGCCCGATGCGGGGCTCAAACCCACGAACTTTGAGATCATGACCTGAGCTTAAGTCGGATACTTAACTGACTGAGCCACCCAGGTGCCCCAAGGTTGTTCTTTCTAAGGCATGTGGTGCTCCATGATGAATCAAGAGCATTTATGCAAAATATAGAGAAACCCAAAGAAAAATTACCGTTGACAAATCTCAATAGAAATTTAGCCAAACCAGCCTGACTCGTTAGAGATGCATAGTTGAAGGTCATAGAGGCCCCTGTCCATAATTGAAACTTGACTCACAGCTCCATTGGTGGGAAGCTCACAAAGGTCCCTAGATGCTTCAAATTGTACTGCTGTATTATGGGCTTCACGATACGAATACAATGATGTTTTGAAAGTCTCTACAAGCCCTTTGTAAGAAAAATCACTGGCAGCTAGAACAATTTACAGACACACTGAAATCTCTGTCCTAGCAGGGCAATGTGACATCCCAATGTAGCCATTTGGACACAAAGTCAAAACTTGAGTGATCAAGTGTTCTGACCCCAGATAATAATTGTGACTATTATCCGATAACCCTAAAAACTAATTAAAAGTAAAGATAGAGTTATCTATCTTTGAGATCCAGAGTAAGTGTGAAACTATTTTGTCTTAGCTTCAAGCCTATTTCCATTCATCAAAGGCCACACTGACAGAAGAGTCAGTCCCACATTTCTGTCTGGTGTCCGACCTTGTAACCCAGATCAACATGTCAACACCAGGAAGGGTACATTCAGCTCTGACTTGTTTTAATCAAGCAAAGGTAAGTGAGGAATGTTTACAGGATTTTAGGGCCTGGGGTGAGTGATTTCCAGATGGGACTTGCCAAGCGGGGGCCTGATTGGGACTGGGAATCAGTTGTGACACAGTCACTTTGGACTGATGGCCATGGCTAGGAGGTGTGAAGCAAGTTTTGATTAGCAAGTTGCTTTGGTTAGACCGCAACCTTACATTCTAAGAGCAAGTATTTCCTGGAGGAAGTAGCTAAGGTTTCTTATGTCTGGCCCCATCATTGCTTAATTCAGAAATAGGGAGTTATATTGGTCTCAGTTCCCAAGATCTACACTTGCCTAAATAGTATCAGAGAGAGAGGCACCTCAGACGTTCTCAAATATACGTGCTTAGATCACCATTTATACAACTGTTCCCTCACCACCCCCACCGACCAACCAACCAAACAAGCAAACTGCTCCTCTTCATTTCTTAGCTCTCTTGACTCTGTCCTGGATTCTGGACCAGTTCCTTCTTTTGGACACCCTTACAAGGCCACCCACCTGAAACCATATGGACCCATTAATCCTGATCCTTTCCACTGTCACATCATTATAATATGTAGGAGGCTTAGTGTGAAGGGTTAATCTTAGTTCTCTAGGCAGTTTCTTTAGAAGCAGACCTAATGTTGACAGGTTTTGAGTACTGCAAATCATATGGTACTTCTTTGATCAAAACCACATAAAGAATGAAATCTTGCCACTTGCAATGACATGGATGGATCTAGAGGGTATAATGTTAAGTGAAATAAGTCAGAAAGAGAGAAATACCATTATGATTTCACTCATTTGTGGAATTTAAGAAACAAAGTAAGCAGTCAAAGAAAAAAAAAAAAGAGACCAAAAAAAGCAGAAACAACCAGACACAAACAGGGAGAACAAATCGGTGGTTACCAGAGGGGAGGGGGTGGGAGAGTCCTGAAACAGGCGATGGGGATTAAGATCACACTTACCAAGATGAGAACTGAGCAGTGTATAGAATTGTTGAATCACTATATTGTATACCTGAAATGAACACAATGCTGTATATTAATCATACTGGGATTAAAAAATAAAAATTTTTTAAAATAAAATTAAAAAAAATTTACCACAAAACAGCTTTTAAAAAAAACTACACAAGAGATGGTTCTCCTCTTCTTGCTTTCTCTTTGTGATCACAGCTCAACCCTTACCTTTTACAGAAAACCTTCAGTAGCTTCTTTTCTTGGTCTCACCTTACTTCACGTCTCCTGGCCAGTTTCTCCATTTCCTCATCATTCACTCCATTACTCCTCACCTCTGACTTTCATTGTCTGATACTCAAAACCAACAACACATTTGGGTTGGCCTCCATTGCTCTACACTGGTCATGGGTTGTCATTCGTACTCTGGCTGCAAGCTCTTCCAGTGTCTTTAAGTTATTACTCTGTGACCCCTTGGTTCCCCATGAGGTGTTAAGCCTCCTCCTCAATTCTGACCTGTTCTTCACTTCACTGTGAGACTGAATAGTCGGGACGTTTTCCAAAAGGTTGCCTGACTTGCTAATTTTAAAAATGTGCACCCTTCTCTTGGGCATTACCTTTAAAGTTTAAAACTTCTAAAAATTTACAAATACAGCAAAAACTGTAAGTTTTTTTGTATTGTTCTGTTCCAATACCTATTTTAAAACAGGATAGCTGTGGGATAGGATGTAGTTAGAAAGTTAGTGAGAAAAGTTCATCTGCACTTCAAAAATGAATGCAGGTAGTTGAACCAAGGCCAAAGATGGCCGTGGAGATTAGCTGTAGGTTCTGGGCACACAATGAGTACGTGAATGAAGAGACTTGGGGCACTCAAGTTGGTTAAGCGTCCAACTCTTGGACTTGGCTAAGGTCATGATCTTGCCATTCGTGAGTTCAGTCCCCATGTTGGCTCTGCACTGGCAGTTGGAGCCTTCTTGGGATTCTCTCTCTCCTCTTTCTCTCTACCTCTCCCCTGTACTCCACTCTCTTCTCCTTATTCATGCTCTCCCTCTTAAAGATAAATAAATAAACGTTAAAAAAAAAAAAGAAGAAGAAGAGACTTACTGCCCAGCCTTAGCTCCACTTGCAGTTTTAGTTTTCATTTGTGGCAACTGTTAGCGCTCTATTGTTCATACTGGACTAGGCTTGTGGAAAGCTAACGTGTGTCCTTTTCCTCCCCAGATCCATCTCTGGTCTGTGGTTTGGCACAGGTGGCCTCCTAAGTTTGTGCGAATATTTTTTAACAGATGTCAGTGAGGAGGATGTCATTTTCTACTTGTTAAAAAGAGTTTAGTTAGGGAACTGTTCGAGTCACTCGGGTGTATTTGATTGGTCACGTAACTGCTAAGAATGATGAACTATTCTTATTCAAAGGAATAAAAGGAGGTGTTGACTGAAGAGCATCTTGGTGCTGCTCTGCTAAGGCGAGCACAAGGTCTCACTGTGCTAACATTTGCAGCATGTAGATTGCTAAATAATCAAGATTCTGAGATGACTATTCCTTCAGCTAGACTCCAAAGCCATCCATCTTAGGTAAACCTAAGTTGTCAGATTTATCATATATATTAAGTATCCATATCTATATGTAAAATACAGACATCAGATATACACAATAGAATTAATTAATCTGCATACAGCCCCACAAGGCAGGTAGGACTATAGTCACCATTTACAAACAAGAAAACCATGGCACCAGGAGGTAAAATTCATTGCCCATGGTTATATCATGAATTTGTTAATAAGGTAGCATTTGAATCGGGGTAACTTGGCTTCAGGGTTTCTATTAAACACCATACAACGCTGCCTCCAGAAGGAAAAAGAAATCATTTTAAGTGGCTTACGTTAAAATACATTTCAACATGACTCAGAACTCAGGATAAGGTGAGACTTACCTGAACACCGTCTAGGGATTTGGGAGTTCTCAGAGGGCCTCACCGAAGGTCTGTCTCTCAGGCCACATTCTCCATTTCTGTGCCCCAGCCAAACACAGTGCCTGGGACAGTAGAAGGGGTTATTAGTGTTCTGTGATATGGAGCTGAGGCTGTGAAAAGGGGGACTGGACCTGTGATCTCTCGGGCCAAGACTCCTAGCACAGCTTATTGGTTAAGAACATGGGGTCCAGGGGAACCTGGGTGGCTCAGTCACTTGAATGTCCAACTTTGGCTAAGGTCATGATCTTGTGATTTGTGAGTTCAAGACTCCTATTGGGCTCGATGCTGTCAGCGCAGAGCCCTCTTGGTACACGTCATCTCCCTCTCTCTCTGCCCGTCCCCTGCTTGTCCTCCCTATCAAAAAAGTAAACACTTAAAAACCATTAAAAATAAATAATAATAAAAAAAGAATATGGTGTCCAGAATCAGACTTTCTCAGACTTAAATTCTGACCGCGGGTTATGATGGTACTGATGGATCCCTTTGGCAATAGCTATAGCCCTGTAAACTCCATCAGCCGCTGCCACCCAAAATAAGCCTCTGCTCGTCAGTGGAAACAGAATGCTCGCCTACAAATGCAGCTTTAGGATAACTCTCCTGGCTCCCACCAGGAGTGTAGTCCTCAACACCCCTCCCAACAAAACCGCCTTGCCAAGCCCGCCCCATGTCACTACTCCACAGCCTCATTCACTGAGAGTGGGCAACTTGTCCGACCTAGCTCACCGGCAGTTTCCAAATCTGAAAAATGGGAAGTTCAGGAAGGATGAAGTAAAATCATTATGTTAATCGGTTAGTACACTAGTTAACTCACAGTAAGCGTTTTGTAAACATTATTACAACCTGGGTTCCTTCTACAAGTGAATAATCGGGATTCACAAACGCTCATCCATATTTTAAAGAAGTCACTGGAAATTATATGTTTATTTTTGGGAAGGTAGTATTGACTGAAACACTAAGTTTCCCTGCTTTTGGTGGTGTTATAATATAGTGACATTTGTTACATGTCCCTAATTAAAGAGTGGGAAAACAATGGCTTTAAAATGCAGTTGGTAAGTAAAAAAAATTTCTAAACTTTCTAATTTACACAGGCTTACATATTCAAGATTGTTAACAAAAGTAATAAAATTATAGTTCCACAGATTTTTTTTGTTTACTAAATTTTCATTATTAGCTTCAAAGAACATTTATTAGATATCTATTAATTTAATTAAGAATTTAATAAGTACCGGGTACCATATGGAAAGAAATATATTAATGCAACCTATATGAACACAAAATCTTTTTACTATTTTTTCTTCATCCTCACCAGGCTTCAGAATATCTGGATTTAAAAGCCTACTTCACTAGCTCCTTAAAAGTTAAAGTCACATCTTCTAAGAGGGCAGGTTAATTTGTTGAGATACTGACTTATGCTTATTCTGACTCTATTTTTTTATCCTCCTCCCTTTTCAAGCAGGTTTTGCACTCTTTTTCCTGGAGGATGGAAAAAGGACCTATTTTGTGGGAGAGGGGATGGTTGTGCAAGGAGAAAACTGAAGACGGCTCGAGGGAACAGCACCTCTGTTCTGTACAAGCCTAGACTCATCACTGACAGTACTAGATGCCTTGGAGGGCAAGAAGAGAGAAGAAGGTGTCCCTTCAGTTGCAAAAGAAGAGAAGGGGAGAAGAGATTTCCTCCAGGATGGGAAGAGGGCAGAGGCCCATAGGTTGCAGGAATAGTTATGGACACTCATACGGCTTGGCGTTGGCACCCCAGGGAGGTGGAAAACTCTCAAGGAAAGGGCTGTGTGTGCACTTCAGGAAGCCAGACCCAGGCACCCAACACAGCCTTCCATCTTCTGCAAAGATTCCAGTGTCCCACAAAAACATGACAATGAAGAGCCACCAGCATTCAAGGACTGCATTGGTTTCAGCATGGGCGGTAGCTTGATGGCCCTGATATTCTATGTTCCATGGAAGTCTTCAGGACTTTTGTGTGATCTCATGAGAGATGGAGGTGGAGCCCTACTGCTGCTTTGTTTAGGTAGCAGGCTCAGAGTCAGACCGAAGTGTCTTTAGAGAATATAAAGAAAGAGGCTGGTCTTGCAGAACTGCTAGTTTGTAGGCTACCAGCATGCATGCTTCAGCACACTACTTTGCACATGTTAGATATTTAGTGAATTTTTTTGAGTTAGTGTGCAACTATAGGTGGAAATCTGTGGTAGCAGTGTTAATTGAGGTTTACACAATAATGTAGACACTTGGCACAACAGAGATTAGAAACTATCTAGAAAGCCATTACTTCGGTGATTAACAGTGATGTTGCACAAGGCAAGTGTATATTATAGAATATGTAGAAAAGGGTAAACAAAATAGTGCCAGTTCAGTGTGGCAATCTTCGTGTCACTTGCTTGCTGAAAGGGTGAGTTATGCCCTTGTTTAATTTGTCAGCGTTTCAATTAAAACATCACTGGTGACCCTTCCTCCTGACACAGGCTATTTTGTTCTTGCTACAAACTTGGCCATTGGCCACATTTTCTGTTATTGATGATGCGAATTTATGTATTGCAGATATAAATGATTTAATTGCATATATAAATGATTTAATTGCAGATTAGATAAATAGGATGTAGACATTCCCAATCACATAATTATTCAAAAGATGATAATAATTTTGTCCCATTTGTCAAATAATGTTACTGCATTTTAATTTACATTTTCAGAAGATTTAATTAACCAAGTTCTAGGAATTTAGACAGGAACAAGCCGTCTTAAATCCTTCCTGGAACAAGGCAAGATATAAATAAATAAACAGACAAGAGCAGATTGTCCCTTTTACTGATATGATTTCTTTCCCCTAAAGATTCCTTTTTTTTCTCTCTCAGAGAAGAATGTGATGTACTTGAAGTGATCAATCAAAATTAAAATTAATAATCATAAAAAACATACAGCAAAGGTATCCAGATTTAGAACATGTATTTCTTTTGGAGCTGCTCTGTGGCATTACGTTAGATCAGGGATATTTAACTAAAACCGGAGTCCCAGGAGTCCTTAAACATGGGGGGTGGCGGGAAACAATTAGATCTTTATTTTTCCTGCAATGAAATCTAGCCCCTTGTTCAATTATAAATGTAGGCGACAAATCACGGTTGTATTTGTAGCACCTGTGATGTCACCGATGAAAATCTCCTTAGATCTTGTTATAAAATGTGTTAGTAAAGAGGCGTGTATCTTCTGTATTGTAATTACATATTTTTAATATAGATTTCCTTTATAGGAAATATATTTGCCTTTATTCATTTAAAAACATACTGAGAAGGGACCCATAGGCAGCACCAAACTGTCAAAAGTGTTCATGGCAGAGAAAAAAATTAAGAACCTTGACTGTACACAGTGTTTCAGGGAGGAATCCTTCACCCCAAGCCTCAGAAGTGAGTGGCAGAGACCATCTTGTGTGCCCACACTTAATCTTTAAGTGCTTAATAAATACTTGCTAACTATTAATAAACATTAAATATAATACTAATAAATAAATGCCTACGTATATATACACAAAATGTATATCTACACCTCATATATGATATAATAAGAATTACAGAATTTCCTTTGTCAAATCAGAAATTTATTAAGGGCGTGTGGACATGTTCTCATCTTGTCGAGACATAGCTTGTGCTTTAAGACTGATTTCCTAGGTATTAATTCTTCAAATTCCGTTTTTAATAACACCAATGCAAACACTGCATCTTTTAATATTTCCAACAAGTCATTTGCCTTATGTGACATATGCATAAGGGAGAAAGAAAGAAGTGACTGATATAAAAGTTCTGACACGGTTTTCTGCTACACTTTAAATATGTGCCACCACGGTTACAGATCAATCACGAGCATGTGTTCACGGCCACCGAGGAGAGAATGGGTGAGTCTTTTGAGAGAAAATACAGATAGCTTATTTAGCAAGAGGTCTGTTTGATTCAGGAAGACAGAATCTTGCTAAGAAACCTCCCCCCGCCCCCCATCTGAAATTGAAAGGTTAAGATGAACAGTGGATCTAGTAAAATGTCCCCAGGGGTTGAGGTGTCCGCTTACCTGGGGAAGCCAGCGAGCTCAGTGAGGCTAGAACTAGAACCTGCATGTGAACTGTCAGCCCCTGACAGCATGCTGCCCTGGGTGGAGAGTCTAGAGGGTTCATACTAATGTTCTCTCACTGCCGTTACACATTAGCAGAGACTTAGTAGCTTAGAACAGCACAAATTTACTATATTGCAGGTCTGTGTGTCGGAAGTTGGGCACGAGTCTCACCAGGTTAAAAGTGAACATTGACAGCACTGTATTCCTTGTGGAGTCTCTAGGTAAAAGATTTTTCTTGCCTCTTCTCAGTTTCTTTTCTTTCTTTTTTTTTTTTTAATGTTTATTTTGAGAGAGAGAGAGAGAGAGAGAGAGAGAGAGAGAGAAAGAGAGCGAGCGAGCAGGGAAGGGCAGAGAGAGGAGGAAAGAAGGAATCCCAAGTAGGCTCCATGCTGTCAGCACAGAGCCCAACACAGGGCTCCATCTCACAAACTGTGAGATCATGACCTTTGCTGAAATCAAGAGTTGCACGGTGAACCGACTAAGCTACGCAGGCGCCCTGCCTCTTTTCAGTTTCTAGAGGCCACGAGAATTCCTTGGTTCTACCTCCCCTTCTTCCACCTTTGCAGCTAACAAAGGTGAATGTCCTTTTCACATCTGACCTTCTCTTCTGCCTCCTTCTCCCACTTAAGGACCCTTGTGATTATATTGGACCTGATCAGACAATGAAAGATGATCTTCTAGCACTATCTCAGGGCCCTTTATTTAATCACATCTGGTGTTTAAATGTAATCATGCAAGGTAACATTTTCATAGGTCTTGAAAATTAGGACACAGAGATCTTGGGGTGAAGGTTTCATAATGCTGTCTTACCACAGTGTTCACATGCATGATGCCTAACCAGGGGGAGACCGATGACTCTAGAGAAAAGTGGTTACCTCAAGAAATAAATTCAAATTTTGGGCAATAAAAAAAGTAGCTCAATCCCTGATAGTCTAGTGGTTAGCTAAGAATGGGCTCAAAGAGATGAGTATAAAAGAAGGGGACAAGAGGTTTAAAAAAACAAAAGGCAAAGAGCGTTGCTTTTCAGCTACGGATTGCAGGCATTAAAAGGAACAAAGGCACAGAGGCAGAGTGAGAAGTACAAGAAAGATGATAACTGCTGAAGACCCACAACCACAAGCCTGATGATAGACAGTAGAGGAGCCTTGTACGATAGAAAACAATTTAGTAAGTCTGAGAGCCCAGCCCAGCTCTCACACTTCGAGAGGCATTATTATCATAGAGGGAATCACTTCTTCCCATGACGCAAGTATAGAATCCAAAGAACTGTCCAAAAGAGACTAGAGATTCTGACTACAGTCCGTTTTGGTTTCAGGAGAGAAAAACAATTTACAAAGACTTGCAGGAGGTATTAGGTAGATATTATTAATATATGTGAACTTAGTCAACTGTTCTGTCAATGCATTTAACTTAACTAATCTAAGACCCTGAATTAAAGACATCCCTATCTATGAGGACTCCAGGCAAGGTCAGTTGAAAGCCAGAACACAATCTGTGGAGCTTGCTGGGTATTTTTTTCACCAACGTCAGTGCCGTACCAGATACCTAAATATTTCCAGGTAATCCGTTCTTAAGCTTTCACTTCATAGAAGAAATAGCTTTGGTCCAAGGCATTATTTCAATGCACGCTCTCATGAAGTATCATCTTATAACCTTAGTTTGAAAGGAAATTTTAAATAGATTGTCAAATGACTACTAATGATTTTGTTTGAGTGAATTCTACATTTTTATAATCTTGTTTTCATTAGCACCTGAGAAATGTTTCCTTTAAAAAAAGTATTTCAAAATGGATCTACTAAACCATTGGATAATCAGTAACTGATAGTTTGGCTTTTTGAATCTAGAGATGTGCAGTTTTGCTTAAAAGAATTTGACAGAGGGGCACCTTGGTGGCTCAGTCAGTTAAGCACCTGAGTCAATATTGGCTCAGGTCATGATCTCTCAGTTCGTGGAACTGGGCCCCATATCAGGTTCTGCAATGAGCATGGAACCTGTTTGGGATTCTTTCTCTCTCCCTCTTTCTCTGCACCTCCTCTGCTCGCTCTGTCTCTCTCTCTCTCTCTCTCTCTCTCTCCTCTATCTCAAAACAAATAAATATATAAACTTAAAAAAAAAGAATTGGACAGAACCCTCTTGGTTCTTTGAGAAGTTTCTGATAAGGAAAATCAAATATTGATCATGATGTTAAAATGATATCACAAACAACTCTGCTTGGTTTGTATAATCGTTGTTGATGAAAGACCAGTGTTTACAGGAGGGAGGTGCTGAGACAGTCTCTGTCAGGATCTTGGGTCCTCTATTTGGAAAATAACATAGGGGCAGATGCCTCGGTGGGACTAAAAGTACACCAAATACAAGCAATAGCCAGGAAAATGCTACTTAGGATCGATTTAATTTGCAGGAGCAAGTGATCCTTTTAAAATGGTAAGTTTATTTCTGGTCATAACACTGACTTCTGATAACGACTAAATGTTATCTCAGTAGTACAATTTTATTTTATTCTATTTAAAAAATATTTATTTATTTTGAGAGACAGAGAGCAGGATGGGAGAGGGGAAAGAGAGAGAGAAGGAGAGAGAGAATGCCAAGCAGATTTCGTGCTCAGCACGGAGCCCAATGCTAGACTCGATCTCATAAATCCTAAGACCATGATTTGAGCCAAAATCAACAGTTGGACTCTTAACCCGCTGAGCTACCCAGGCACCCAGGAGTACAGTTTTAAAAACAATGACTTGCGATCATTTTAAACTTCACAGGGTGCTCCCTTAAGAGGAGAGCCAAGAAACAATTTAACTATTTTCTCCCAAACTAAGAGTTTTGCAGAAGACAGAAGGACATTTCTAGTTGCTAAGAAAACTATCTTTAATGTGACCCCTGATACACAAGAGCCTCATAAATGCTTTCTAATTTTTGGACGTAATTATGATATAGTTTTACTTTTATTTTGACAATGTATCTTACCATTTTATGACTTAAATTCCTTAATGAATTTGCTATTTAAGTAAGCAAGTAAATTTGAATCTGGGCAGTCTTTTCTGAATCTCAAGAGTGAAAATAAGACAAATAAGTTTAAATGCACATAATTACAGTACAATAGAATTGTTTGTAATAGTCTCTAATACATGGCCTTTAAAAACTAAAAAATGAAACAGGAAGTTCCAAGCAATATGTTTAAATAGAACACACTTTGTATTGACTCACTTGTATTGTCTGCACTTTTGATCACCATTTGAGAGAACATGGCTACGGGCCAGCTATAGAATCCACAAAGACAAACCTTTAAAGACTCAAATGACATTTTGTCAAGGAAATCAAACACCTAGCCAAAGGGCATCATAAATAAATTTGATCTCTTTTCAGGGAGTGTCTCCCCCAGCTAACAGGCCATTAGAAATCCTCTCTTCAATCCAATCCATCCAGAGAGTAAACCAATTAAACTCACTCCCAGATAAAGTTGATTCTGCTGGAAGAAGAGCTTGTAGCTGGGAGACAGGGACTGAAACACTGAGCCACCCCAGGCATCCTGTGGAGAGAAAGCTATGGGGACGTCCTTAGGCTTGGACATAAAAATGATTCAATAGTGAAAGTGAGCCAAGCCGCTGAGAACCTTAGTCCTTCTCTGTATCAGAAGGTAAGAAGGTGTGGGCTAATAGTGGGGCCATGCGTGCCTTTCCTGTACTACATCCATTTTATTTGGAAAGCTAACAGGTCAGAGACATTTTGGTGCAGTGTGATGCCTCTCAAATGATCTGTGGAGCAGATTAGTTTTTGTCTTGTCTTCCGATCTGTCATGGATGATACTTCTACAAAATACAATAGGAGTGTATTACTAAAGTAGGAAACAACGAAACAAGTCAAGTACTTTCTAAGCCTCAATCGTTTATTATTTTATTCAACAGGCATAAAATTACTGTTAAGTTACTCTGAAATGTCTATAAACACTGACTTTCAATTCCTGGACTTCTTTTTTTACAGACCAGCAAAGGCCCATGGACCACATCGGGTGTGGAACTAGTGTAAAGCATAGACTTTTGTTTTAGACAGACTTCTGTTAAGATCCCATTTGTTACTTATTATCTGAGTAACTTAGGAAGCTGTTTAACTAACTGTGTATAAGAGGATAGATCTAGGAATCTTACTAGAATCATGTACAAGATCCATTTTGTAAATGTCAAAATACATAAATACCTGAATTCCTGTGTTTGTTGCTGCCATCTGAAATTGTTATCAGAAGACAGACCCTCTCTAGTTTTCCCACATTTTGGTTAAGATATAATTTTAGTTCATTGCAGATGCTAATGAGGCCAATGCTTGCTAACAACGCATCCCAGGAAAGTCCGAAAGTGAAGAATGATGGTTTTGGGCTGGGAGATTGGAAAAATAGTCTAACTGTAACCACAACAGTAGCTAAGATGAGTGACTCAAGTTCCCAGATGATGTCTAAGGTATTTAGGCTGACCAGAGGGGCGGGTTACAGGTAGTGAAGAACTCAATAAATATTTATGCTGGAAGAGTCTTTCTGAGTAGACAACAGACGTGTCCATGGGGTGGATACATAGGTGTACGTTACTTCTTGTGCAAAACTGTTATTATTTTACCATCTCAAGCGCGCTATCTTCAAGTGTGCTATCATACACACCGGCCTACTCACTGGGCCAGCCATTTTCCAAATATTTTTAGCCATGAAACCTATCTTTAAATGCAACCTTAAACTGGAAGTCCACTGTATAAAACAGGTGCAATCACACTTGTATAGGTTGAAGAGATGGAAAATTTAGAGTTCTATTTTGCCTTTGACACTCAAAAGGCCTAGGTCACTCTCAAAACAAAGCATGATTTGAAAATCTTTGCACTACAATTGTACTGCTTTCCATGGAAATTCCAAACAATGAGGCAAACAATAAAGGTCAAATTGCTAAAATAAAAATAGGCAAATTTTACTGTTCCCTTTTATAGTTCCACTGAGACATCTCCAAGTTACTGCCATTCCTTGATCCTGCCTCATTGTATCCCACTACCACCTGACCCTGCACAAGACCATCTCTATCCATCTCTTCTGACGCTTTCCTTGTCTCCATGAGTTCTACCCTCAATGTCTACTCTGCCACAAATTAGCAGACTTTCTTATTTAAAAACCCAAAACAAACTCAACCCCAGGGCTTTGCTATCTTACTGGAGCCTGAAGGGTATAGTGGATAAAGAAAGGTTTGACAAGTTATATACCTTCTCTCTTTCCTCTTTTAAGTCTTCAGCCTTGTCTGCTTGGAGCATCTAGGATGCCATTCCTCTTGCCAACGACTCTACCTGCATCAAGAGAATAAACATAACACTATAATGACTGGACTCATATTTATTTCTTTGAGGGATAAATTCTCCTTAAAATTCTATGCCTATAGGTCCTCAGAGTATATACATCAACCACTTCAGGTACAGTTATGGGTAAAGGCAAGCTTTATAGAAAATTCAAGCATTCAGGGATTTGATGAAATTTTTTTTTTCTTTCAGAACTCTTGGCTTTTAGCACATAACCATAACAGCTCTTGTAACATAATTACCTCACTAATAAATGTTAGTGAAATCAAAACACCATAGTTATATGAATATTCCAGAAAAATATACAGATGACAGCTTTATTATGTGCATTAAGGATAAATTATCTTTTCAAAGGAATAACATAATATAGTTCCGCTATAAGTTATGCCAGCCATGTTCTACAACTTTACAAGACTGTAGGATCTGAGTCAATCTCATACTCATGTTTTTAATTCAAAATGTTCAACCTTGTCCATTTACAATGACACACTTTAGGAGCACATAGCAAACAAGACTCATTTCCTTTCTTAGACATTATCTTTAATAATTTCTGAACTTGCTGACACATAAACAGTATTACTGTCAGTCTTACCAATAATTTTCCTATAGAAAATTTGTTTATGTTAGGATGGAGATACAGAAATCAAATAACAAAATATCAGGCAAGTAAATCGATGTCTTGAAAATAGATTTCTTTTTCCTCTATTCAGAATTTGGGAAGACAAAGACAAATTCTATGTAACCTCTGAGAATTGTTTTTTTTTTTTTTATATTGCTATATGTCAAAACTCTTAATGTTTTCCATGGAATACTGATATGCTATATCAGTTCTATAAATCCTATCTTGATAATTAATTACTTCAAAATGTTTGGTCGCAAACAAATTTAAAATATGACCAAATCCCCAACTGTGAAAGACTGGGATTTTTAGAACTGTTCTTCAAATAAACTTGCTAATAAATACGCATTACTTATAGGAGATGAGAAAAACAATGTGACATTGACCCGCAAAAGAACACCCATACTGGTGATCAAGGCCAAAGACTGTTTTGCAGCCTGTAGGTGTTGAATGGAGGAAGCTAATGAGAAAAAAGTGATTGTGACAAGCAATTATGTCACCTATGTGAACAGCTTAATTTTCTAAATTAGCTACTTTGATAATTATGACATCTCATTTGTCTTTTAATTCCATGAGCCCTGAAGTTTACCTTTGATTTTTTCCAATCAGATGAGAGTCTTTGATAAGCCAAGGGTCTATTATGTGTCTGAAAACTTCAGATTTCAGGCTGATTGGCCTTGCTGCTGGCTTCAGCTGGAGCAAATGGCTCTCTCCACAAGGGCTCTCAAGTCTCGCTTTCCTAGCTTCTGTTTGCAAGAGTGATAGACAAATGGGGAGGGGGAAGAAATTGCAAAGCAAATTAATAGTGTCAACAGGACTAAAGAGAAAACTATTCAGCCTACTTCAGAGGAAAGGCAAACTGTTTTTTGAGAACATTAAAAATCACTTTACCAGTGTCCACTTTGCATGCATGCCCCCAAATTACCAAACTAATTGCACATTATTCATTGAAGCATTTACAAGATCTTCAGAAGACTACAAATTCTTGTTTTTATTGCACTGACTTGAGAGATTTACAAAATGTTGGGGCATGTATAGCTAGGTATATTAGAAAGATTATTTGAAAGAAGAATCCCAATGACTACTGTCAAGTGGATTTTTGGAGAAGAGTTAGATATAAAATGAAGGAGAGTACTGATTCAATACATTTCAGGACCTTTGGTAATCAATTGTGACCTCTCTTCCTTGTGTATGTACTTGGCAGGAGGGACCAAGAAATACCAAACCAGAAGCAGGAGTAATTGGTTTACTCCATTGACGAGGATATGCCCATATGTCCCTTTAGAGGGAAGGTCCTAAGATGAGGTTCAGATCAGAGTGTGGTAGCACTTGGTACCAGAATGTGAAACACTTGGAGAACTCAGGAAAATTGTTTTAGCCCTTCACATTAAGGCACAGCCATGCAGTTTGTGTTAACAAACAGGACAGTGGCTTAAGGAGGTGGCCCTCAGGAATCAAGAGATGACTTGACTGTTCTCTCTCTCTCTCTCTCTCTCTCTCACACACACACACACACACATACACACAATCATGCACATGTGTATGTATATATATATGTGTGTATATATACATACACATGTGTATATATATATATATATATATATATATATGTATCACCTTATATCCAACCATGTCGTGAGTGGACATTTCTACTTTCCGCGTATTCCAAAGGCTGTATACTATCTTTCCTTTTTTTTTTTTTTTTGAGAAACAGAGAGAGAGAGAGAGACAGAGCATGTGAGCAGGGGAGGGGCAGAGAGAGACAGAGACACAGAAACCAAACCAGACTCCAGGCTCTGAGCTGTCAGCACAGAGCCCAACATGGGGCTCCAAACCACAGATGCAAGATCATGACCTGAGCTGAAGTTGGACACAATGGGCAGAGCTACCAGGTGTCCTTTATCCTTTTCTATTCAGGGTTACCCTTCTAGCTTGGTTTAACCTGATCTCCCCAGGAAAAAGAAAGTTTTTGTGCATATTCTTGGGCTATATCTTAAGATACCTATTAAATTAATTGCTTAAAACAAGTGGTTCCCAAACCTAAGTGATCAAATTTGCCACCTACTTCTCCCACCAAAAAGACACCCAGGCACAGTGAACATTAAATGGGGAAGCTCGAGCATCTCTGCAGTGGTCTGGAACCCTTCTGAGGCTTTGGGGCTGTGCCTACCTATTCTTGGACTCATGCAGAACACTACACCTGTGACTCCACACAATATAGGAAGTGTCTGGGTGGTTAAATCTCCAGCAATACGGGCCAGGCCAGGGGCCATGACCATGGCTGAGATCAGAATGAGATTCTCTGCTGGAAAAACAAGCAGGTACTATGGGTCTGGATCAGGAAAATTTTTTAAGCAATCCATTCTTTCCTTTTTTAATATGTAGAAAGCTATAAAGCCTCTTTACAAATCTATTTGTCAAACTTACCATTAGCTTACTTATCATTTTTCTAATGGAGTGGATTCTCAATATTTTTATGAAGATATAATTTACATACAGTAAAATTCACCTTTTTAAGTGTATAGTTCTGTAAGATTTGACAAATGTATACAATTATATAACTACCACCACAATCAAGATATAGAACTTCACTATGTCAATCTCCCATGTCTCTTGTGGTCAGTCCCTTACTTCACTCCCAGTCCCTAACAACCACTGACCTGTTTTCTGGCTGTGGAGTTTTGCTCTTTCCAGAAAGACATGTAAATGGAATCATATAATATCTACCCTTTTTGACTTGTCATTATGCAATTGATTTTCATCTACTTTGCTATGTGTAGCAATAATTCATTTCTTTCTATCGTTGAGTATTCTTCTGGCGTATTGCTGAACTATGGACTAAAGGGACAGTTATGCACCAAAGGACATTTGGGTTGTTTGCAGTTTAGGGAGACGAAATATAAAGCCACTCTATGTATTCACGTATTTGAATCAGGATTCATCAGAGATTGTTTCCAGAGTCTAGGGAAGTGCTAACAGTTTGATGGATTCTCTTCCCACAGAATGAATCATCCCAGCCCTTGACATCTGCTTTCCTTGGATGCCAAATCATCCAGGTCTCCAGAAGAAACTTCCTTTACTTCTTGCACACCACATGAAATCTACATTAGAGCAAGTCTCATTATCTCTTGTCTTCCCAGGCTAAAGTCTCTACATACTAATTAATAAAGAGATATGAACAAGTCTATGATATATACTCGTTGTCTTACCTACATTTTTAAAAGAAATTTCTCCCTTACTTGTTGAGGATTACCACAGCTTGAGCTTGCCTTTCCTCCTTTTCACGTGTGGCATGGGGTGGGGTATGTTCTTGACGCTTAAATAGATGGATCCAGAGAGAGACATTAGTTCTTACTTTGGTTTAGTGTGTTTTCCAGTTCCAGGTAGGATGAACATGTTATTGTTTCTGAAAATCACATAAATGACAGCTAGGAGAGAGGAAATGTCTACAAAGAGTGCTCATGGATAAATGGGGAAACTTTGAGGTGAGAGAATTTATTTAGCCTTTTAAGAGCTTTAAAAAAAGGCAGTGTGAGAAAAATTCCAATTAAAAAACCTTGTTTATCAGTTTCTGGGTAGTCACTCTAAAATCACCACATCTTTCAGGAAGCATTTACTATGGCTTTCCATTTGGAAAGCAAACTCTCCCATTCTTCCAGTGCATTTAAAATGTCCCCCTTCAGTCGCCCTATTGCATCAAACACGAGAAGGCATGGCTTCATTCTTGATGCCAGTTTTATTTTATTGGAGAGTAATGACTATTCGTCCTCTATGTATTTGAGAGTGGAGGCTGTGAGGGGCAGCGGAAAATAGTGAGGCCTGTTAATTTTTTCATGAGATCATTTTTTCCCTTGACATGCAATTTGATGCTTAACAATTTTTCTGAAAGTCAAAAGGAATACTACGTTCCCTAATTTTCACAGTGCTATAAATAGCCCCTCACAAAGCATAATTGTATAAAAGAGATGACACTTCTTTATGAAAGAATTTCCACTGGAAAGATAAAAGGAGGTCAGAACTCTCATGTGAGACATGTATTTTCAAGTATTCATAAAAATAGAAATCATCAGCAGTGGGAAAATTCTTCATGATAGACAGTCACACATAAGATATTGGAGCCAAAGCCATTTTCACAGGCGCCAACTGTAGTTTGAATGGAACCCAGCCAAGAAGCGGCTGCTGGGCATTTAGCTCAAGTGCCAATAAAAGGGAAGAGTACACAGACACACACGCGCGTGCGTGCACACACACACACACACACACACACACACACACACACACACACTCCAGCTTGTAGAGGTATTTGCCAGAAACATTTTCGGGCTTCTGCCATCTGGGTCCGGCAGCCATCAATCAGGTCCTGAGGTGACTCCAGCTGCTGAGTCCTGCTCCTAGAGGTGGAATAATGTGGGAAAAATGAAAGAGAAAAAATTAGGGGAAGACCGACAACAGCTGGAAGGCTCGGCGAGCCGGCATTTAGATAACATCAAGGCTCCAATTCATTTGTCATGACTTAGATGCTGTGAAAATGTTAAGATGTCTGCTAGGCTTGAAAGTGATCACACATGCATTTTTATTGTTTTGATTATTTATAAATCACTGGAAATGTATAGGACGACTTACAAAACATTGAAAAAGACTAGGACTCCATCCATTAGGTTTTTGGGCTTACAGAAAAAAATCATATATGTATATATGTGCATATATATATGTACACACAACACATCATTAATTATTTTAAAAATAATTTGTGGTGATGATATTGAGCCACCATGTATCAAGTCCTTACCACGTGCCAGGCACCAAGGGAGGCCTTTACATAAACTCTTTATTTTAAACCTTACAACACTCCATGAGAAAGGTTTTCTCAGCAGCTTCATTTTACAAATGAGTGAACTGACCTTAGAGGATGAAGTTGTTTGCTCAGTACCCCACAACTGGTCTGAGATAGAGGTGAGACTTGAATCCAGGTTATGTCCTATATTTTTTAAAGCTTATTTATTTATTTTGAGAGAGAGAGAGCGAGAGAGAGCAAGTGTGTGTGCATGCACACACAAGTGGGGGGGCAGAGACAGAGAGAGAGGGAGAGAGGGAGAGAGGGATTGAGAGAGAAAGAGAGAGAGAGGCATACAGAGAGAGAGAGAGAGAGAGATTGAATCCCAAGCAGGCTCTAAGCATTGTCAGTGCAAAGCCAGAACCAGGGCTCTATCTGAACCAGATCATGACCTAAGCTGAGACCAAGAGTCTGACACTCCAGGCATCCCCTGGTTGTGTCATATTTTAAAACCTGTGTTCTTAACCCCTGCTATACCACCTTCTGTGAGATTATGCCGAGTCAGACCTGTAGCCTAAAAAGGTTTCTGTAACCTGCCAATATTCTGAATTTGCAGTGAGGTTCTGATAGAACAGTGGAGCACAGACGGTTGTTCTTGTGGCATTTTCCATGCAAATAAGTCTCTTTCACCCAATTCCACATGAGATTGCTCCATTATATGGCCCTCTGGAGGGTGCACAAATCAAACGCCTCCTCTGGATAATGATGATTACATTGCCCCAGCATTCCATGTCCACAGGTATATGGACACGCATCCAGCGCTTGGACAACCCAGTTCTCACGGAGGATGAAACATGGCTGCTCACTTCTTTTTTCATCCTTACGATGATGCGTGTTAGGACTGGAGTGGAAGCTGAACGTTAAGATTACTTGCTGGCTGCAAATGTTGTTCTCGTTTTGTTTCAAGTATCCATGCCCTCTCTGTTGATTACGTCCTGCCGCACTCTCAGTTATTACACGTGACAAACCTGGGGGTGGGGAGGAAGAGGAAAAGCCTATGTAGGGTCAGGTTCTCATTCACCTCATCACTTCCTTCATTTCTTCCAAGCTCAGGACTCTCTCTGTCATCAGGCATAAAAGAAACCTGGAGAAGAGGAGCAGGAAGATTGGGCACGCAGTCATTTATAACCACAGGCAACTAGATCATTTTATATCAAAGTAGAACTTCCTCAAAATTTCATCATTCATACCAGAAAGATTTTGTCCTAGTTTTGTTGAGGAATAATTGGCATATGGCACTGTATAAGCTTAGAGTGTAGAGCATGGTGGTCTGATTTACCTATGCTGTGAAATGATGCCCATAATAGGTTTAGCTAACATCTATCTTCTCATATAGACACAATAAAAAAAAAAGAAGAAAAAAGAAATGGGAAAAAATTTCTCCTTGTGATGAGAACTCTCAGGATTTACTCTCTTCACTACTTTCCTATGTATTGTGTAGCAGTGTTGGCTACAGTCAACATGTACATTCCATCCCAATATTTGTTTATCTTATACCTGGAAGTTTATACCTTTGACCACCTCAGAAGTATTTCATATGGAGTAATATTCCTGTGCTTATGAAAACGTTGTGTGCAGCTGATCTTGCCTAATCTGTGATCATTTTGTCTCTCTGAAGATTTGAGGCAAGGGTATTATGCCATTATAATGTTAAAAAGCATCAGTGACTTGATCATTTGAAATGCTTTAATAAAAATGAACTCTGCTAGCTGATTCTGATTATCCAGCACCAGACTTTATAGGCTTTTAAGACATTTTCTACTTGTCAGATATTTTTCTGTGACACTTTTAAATATTTAGATTCCATTCTTTCTGGGTATTCCAAATATAGGAAATCTTAATACCAGAAATATTAACAGAATTACTCTGTGGACTGTCTTCCCCATCTTGATTTGATTACGGATCAAACGTTTTTGCTTGAAGTGAAGTAACAGGTAGGCACCCAGAATTCAGTTCTGTTAAGGTTAGGTGTCTGTTAAAGAAATATATTATTATGGCCAATTAGAGAGACCACAATGTGGCTCACTGGATTCCCTCAAAAACTTCTCCAAGAGTGGTAACTATCAACAAAGGATACCCTGTGTGACATTAAAGTCTGCATCTAATGGCGTTTATCATGAATTCCTTTATCTGTTCAGCAAAACTCATTTGCATAATGCACATGCCTGCCACGCTCATGTGCGTGCATGTACACACACACACACACACACACACACACACACAATGATTTTCATGGTAAAGTACTAGAAATCCTGCAGGTGGAAAAATAATTTCAATATATTAAGCAATTTATGTTTTGCATTACAAATATTTTCTTTGTATCCTGGGGATTTTCTCCCATTTCTAGCTAGACTAGGAGGGATCATTTCCTCAGAGGGGGTCTTACCATAGTAAAGTAGATAAAAAGCATATGATACTCCAAAAAGAAGACTCAAAGCATGAGTTAGAAGCCTCTCTTCCAGCCCCATGCTCATTCCCTAGGGTATATAAAAATTCATAAGCTAGAGGGAATGTAGAGAAGGGACATGAAGGGGTTAGACCCAGAGTGTCTGTATAAAGAGAACACTCAGTTTAGAGACCAGCTCTCACATCTCCCCCCCTTATGCATCATGACAGGACTAGAGAAAATTGTAGAAGAGTGGAAAAAGTTATATATTAGTATCTTTAACAGTACTTTCCCCCCATCTTTTGAACACAGGTTGCACTTTCATTTTCCACTGGGTCCCACATGTTATATGGAAAGGAAAGCTCTCCTTAAACCCTAACCCTTTCTTTGGTGTTACAGAAACTTACCAAACCTCCATATAACACAACCAGAACACATTTAGAAATCCTTCTAAGACAAAACAGCACTAGAAGTCTCTCCCATAACACCTGCATTTCAATATATCTTTCGATGTTTATTTCTGAAGCAGTATGTATTGCTGAAGAGTATTTTAATTCTTGATAACTTTTTTTTCTCTATAAGAAATGATTTGCCCCCTACTTTCCTAAAACAAATGTGCAGAAAATTAGTGAGGTCTCAAAGCCTCCAAATCCAATACCTTGAAGGGCAAAGTTTAAGGATGATTGATGGATCAGTCAAGATAATGTTTAATTATTGAGCACCGATGATGTACCCAGCATCCTGGGAGATGGCTGAAATGGGACGGATAAGACACATGCAGTATATTAGTTTTCTATGGATGCATAACAAATTACCACAAATCCATTTATCAACTCAATTTTTGTGGGGCAGTAGGAGTCTGGGTTTGCTTAACTGGGTTCTCTGCCTACTACATCCCAGAAAAGGTGAACATGCTTGCATTTTAGCTGGAGAGACAAGATTAACACTTCTGAATCATGAGACCTGAAACTAAATGCTTCTATGGCTTCCAGAAAGAAATCCACATCCCCCACCCCACTTCACTCCTATTTATTTATTTATGTATTTATGTATTTATTTATTTAATGCTTATTTTTGAGAGAGACAGAGCACTAGTTGGGGAGGGAGCAAGCGAGCGAGAAAGGGAGAGAGAGAGAGAGAGAGAGAGAAAATAAAAAAAAAACTCTCTCTCGAGAGAGAGTGGAGTTCGAACTCACAAACGGTGAGATCATGACCTGAGCCAAATGGACATTTAACTGACTGAGCCACCCAGGTGCCCCTCCACCTCTCTTTTATGTTTTATTTTATTATTTTTTATGTATATATTTTTGAGAGAGAGTGTGTGAGCAGAGGAGGGGCAGACAGACAGGGAGACACAGAATCCAAAGCAAGCTCTAGGCTCCGAGCTGTCAGCACAGAACCCCAATGTGGGGTCTCTCCAACCAAGACATCATGACCTAAGCTGAAGTCAGAAGCTCAACTGACTGTGCCATCCAGGCACCTCCCTCCACCTCTCTTTTAATGATTCTGTTAAACATTAACCAAGGAATGGTTACAAAGCACTGGGCCAATATGGAGGTCAACAGTAGGTAAATAACTTAGTCATTTCTGCTACCAGATAACTTTGGACAAATTACTTACTCTCGTGTGGTAGGTTATTCTATCCCTCTTCTTCTTCTTATGCCCAGGCCCATGGAACCCTCCAAAGGAACCTGAGTGACGGTAATCTCCTCTGCTTCTGGTCTGCAGCTGCCTCTCTCTACAACCATTATGTAGAGTGCAGGTAGAAAGAAAGAAAGCACCTGCTTACTGATGCCCAGTGAGGACTGGGAGCCAGCCATCACTAGAGAGACTTCATCCAGCACTTAAAGGTTTGGGACAGGATTAAAACTCCATTGCCAGGCCAGGGAAAATTGCAGCATTCAAGAGGTATCATGCTAAATACTCAGAAAATGAAGGAAATTTCTGAGTGGTGAAAGTGAGAACAACCTGCAATGTGGAAGAGAGGAAGTGGGGACATACCAGGATGGAGAAGTGCACAAGATCTCAGATTTTGTAGGGTGATTAGGCAGCTCAGTACGTTAGGTGCCAAACTCTTGGTTTCAGCTCAGGTCATGATCTCATGGGTTCATGAGCTCAAGCCCCATGCCAGGCTCTGCCCTGGCAGTGCAGAGCTTGCTTGGGATTCTCTCTCTCTCCCTCTGTCAATCTGTCCTTCCTCCACTTGCACTGTCTCTGTCTCTCACAAAAAAGTAAATAAACTTTAAAAAATCTCAGATTTTCCATCACAATCCAACCTGGAGCTCCATGGAGGCTAACCTGATTCCCAGCAACTGACAATGTGCTTCTGAGGTAGGATAGCTTGACCACACTAAATTAAAGCTCACCGAACAGAGAAGACATTTATAGAGACAAATCCTTTGGTACATATGCTACTCAGCCCAATTAATGCATTATAATAAAAGGTATTTTCATTTAAGGCATGTATACTGATTAAGCCAATAGAGTGTCTTAAAAGCCCTCAAAGTCAGAAAATTATTAAGCAAAAATTGGAACATCACTTCGTTTTCTGTAGAGTACCTCCTATTTCTACTAATTAGTCAAGTGACTTGTCCAAGATTCAGTCTATGTTGATACCTTTGATACCTGTAGACACCATCTTGGAATATTATATAAGAAATTTATTTAGTAACACATGATACAGCTATAATTTATTTCCTGCCATTGGGAAGAATGCTAGGCAGACTCTGAAATAATACCCAATGGAAAAGGATGCTATTCATTAGGTAGGTCATACTGTGGCATGAAATGCATCCACATAGATTTCTCCATCTTATTTTACTCACAGAAAAACCAGTCCAATGCACTGACTTATACCAGCACCCTCTGGAATTCTTAACTCTGCTCCATAGGTATTTTGGATCAAATTTTGTTTTTGGTTTTTTTTTTTTTATACCTAACATGCTTTTCTTTTTTTTTTTCTTTTTTTCTTTTCTTTTTTTTTACAAATAGTTTATTGTCAAATTAGTTTCCACATAACACTCAGTGCTCATCCCCAAAGTGCCCTCCTCCATGCCCCTCCCCCCCTTCCCCCCACATCCATCAGTCCTCAGTTTTTGTCAGCATTCAAGAGTCTCTCATGGTTTGCCTCTCTCCCTTTCCCCCACCATTTCCGCCCTTCTTCTCCCCCTTGGTCCTCATCAAGTTCCTCCTAATCCTCCTATACGTGCAAACATATGGTATTTGTCCTTCTCTGCCTGACTTATTTCGCTCAGCATAACACCCTCAAGGTCCATCCATGTTGCTACACATGGCCAGATTTCATTGTTTCTCATTGCCATGTAGTATTCCATGGTATAGATAAACCACATCTTCTTGATCCATTCATCTGTTGATGGACACTTAGGCTCTTTCCATGTTTTAGCTATTGTGGAGAGTGCTGCTATGAACATTGGGGTACATGTGCTCCTATGCCTCAGCATTTCTGTATCCCTTGGGTAAATTCCTAGCAGTGCTATTGCTGGGTCATAAGGGAGTTCTATTGTTAGTTTCCTGAGGAACCTCCACACTGTTTTCCAGAGGGGCTGTACCAGTTTACATTCCCACCAACAGTGTAGGAGGGTGCCCGTTTCTCCACATCCTCGCCAGCATCTAGAGTTCTCTGATTTGCTCATTTTAGCCACTCTGACTGGCGTGAGGTGGTATCTCAGTGTGGTTTTGATTTGTATTTCCCTGATGAGGAGGGATGCTGAGCATCGTTTCATGTGTCTGTTGGCCATCTGGATGTCCTCTTTGGAGAAGTGTCTGTTCATGTCTTCTGCCCATTTCTTCACTGGGTTGTTTGTTTTTCGGGCGTGTAGTTTGGTGAGTTCCTTATAGATTCTGGATATTAACCCTTTATCTGATATGTCATTTGCAACTATCTTTTCCCATTCCGTTGGTTGCCTATTAATTTTCTGGGTTGTTTCCTTGGCTGTGCAGAAGCTTTTAATCTTGATGAGGTCCCAACAGTTTATTTTTGCTCTTGATTCCCTTGCTTTTGGGGATGTGTCAAGTAAGAAGTTGCTGCGGTGGAGGTCAAGGAGGTTGTTTCCTGCTTTCTCCTCTAGGGTGTTGATAGTTTCCTGTCTCACGTTCAGGTCCTTTATCCATTTTGAGTTGATTTTTGTGCATGGTGTGAGAAAATGATCTAGTTTCATTCTTCTGCATGTTGCTGTCCAGTTCTCCCAACACCATCTGTTAAAAAGGCTGTCTTTTTTCCATTGGATATTCTTTCCTGCTTTGTCAAAGATCAGTTGGCTGTATACTTTTGGGTCCACTTCTGAGTTCTCAATTCTGTTCCATTGGTCTATGTGTCTGTTTTTGTGCCAATACCATACTGTCTTGAGGATGACAGCTTTGTAGTAGAGGCTGAAGTCTGGGATGGTGATACCTCCCGTTTTGGTTTTATTTTTCAGTATTACTTTGGCTATTCGGGGTCTTTTGTGGTTCCATACAAATTTTTGGATAGTTTGTTCTAGTTTTGAGAAGTATGCTGGTGCAATTTTGATTGGAATTGCATTGAATGTGTAGAGTGCTTTAGGTAGTAATGACATCTTAACTATATTTATTCTTCCTATCCATGAGCATGGAATGTTTTTCCATTTCTTTGTGTCTTCTTCAATTTCCTTCATAAGTTTTCTATAGTTTTCATCATACAGATCTCTTGTATCCTTGGTTAGGTTTATTCCGAGGTATTTTATGGTTTTTTGTGCAATTGTGAATGGGATCAGTTTCTTGATTTCTCTTTCTGTTGCTTCATTATTGGTGTATAAAAATGCAACCGATTTCTGTACGTTGATTTTGTACCCTGCAACTTGGCTGAATTCTTGGATCAGTTCTAGTAGGCTTCTGGTGGAGTCTGTCGGGTTTTCTATGTAGAGTATCATGTCATCTGCGAAGAGTGAAAGTTTGACTTCCTCTTTGCCAATTCTGATGCCTTTGATTTCCTTTTGTTGTCTGATGGCTGATGCTAGGACTTCCAGCACTATGTTAAACAACAGTGGTGAGAGTGGACATCCCTGTCGTGTTCCTGATCTCAGGGGGAAAGCTCTCAGTTTTTCCCCGTTGAGGATGATGTTAGCTGAAGGCTTCTCATAGATGGCTTTGATGATGTTTAAGTAGGTTCCTTCTATCCCAACTTTCTCGAGAGTCTTTATTAAGAAGGGATGCTGTATTTTGTCAAATGCTTTTTCTGCATCTATTGACAGGATCATATGGTTTTTATCTTTTCTTTTATTGATATGATGGATCACATTGATTGATTTGCGAATGTTGAACCAGCCCTGTAACCCAGGAATGAATCCCACTTGATCTTGGTGGATGATTCTTTTGATATGCTGCTGGATTCGATTTGCAAGGATCTTGTTGAGAATTTTTGCATCCGTATTCATCAAGGATATTGGCCTATAGTTCTCTTTTTTTGCTGGATCTCTGTCTGGCTTGGGAATCAGAGTGATGCTGGCTTCATAAAATGAGTCCGGGAGTTTTCCTTCGACTTCTATTTTTTGGAATAGCTTGAGAAGAATTGGGATTAATTCTGTTTTAAATGTCTGGTAGAATTCCCCAGGGAAACCATCAGGTCCAGGGCTCTTATTTGTTGGGAGATTTTTGATCACTGATTCGATTTCTTCACTCGTTATGGGTCTGTTCAGGTTTTCTATTTCTTCCCGTGTGAATTTTGGTAGTGAGTGTGTGTTTAGGAATTTGTCCATTTCTTCTAAGTTGTCCAATTTGTTGGCATATAATTTTTCATAGTATTCCCTGATAATTGCTTGTATTTCTGAGGGGTTGGTTGTAATAAGTCCATTTTCATTCATAATTTTGTCTATTTGGGTGCTCTCTCTTTTCTTTTTGATAAGCCTGGCTAGAGGTTTGTCAATTTTGTTTACTTTTTCAAAAAACCAACTCTTGGTTTCATTGATCTGTTCAATTGTTTCTTTGGTCTCTATGTTGTTTATTTCTGCTCTAATTTTTACTATTTCTCTTCTTCTACTGGGTTTAGGGCGTTCTTGTTGCTCTGCCTCTAGCTCCTTTAGGTGAGCTGTTAGATTTTGGACTTGTGCTTTTTCTAATCTCTTGAAATAGGCCTGGAGAGCAATGTACTTTCCTCTTAGGACTGCCTTGGCCGCATCCCATAGATTTTGAATTGTTGTGTTTTCATTTTCATTTGTTTCCATATATTTTTTAATTTCCTCTCTAATTGCCTGATTGGCCCATTCATTCTTTAGAAGGGTGTTCTTTAACCTCCATGTTTTTGGCGGTTTTCCAGACTTCTTCCTGTAATTGATTTCAAGTTTCAAAGCATTGTGATCTGACAGTGTGCATGGTATGATCTCTATTCTTTTATATTTATTGAGGGCTGCTTTATGTCCCAGTATGTGATCTATCTTGGAGAATGTGCCATGCGCACTTGAGAAGAAAGTAAATTCCCTGGCCTCAGGATGTAAAGTTCTAAATATATCCGTCAGATCCATCTGGTCCAATGTGTCTTTCAAGTCCATTATTTCTTTAGTGATTTTCTGTCTGGTTGACCTATCCATTGCTGTAAGCGGAGTATTAAAGTCCCCTGCTATTAGCACATTCTTATCTATAAGCTTGTTTCTGTTTGTGATTAATTGTTTTAGATATTTAGGTGCTCCCATATTCGGTGCGTAGACATTTATGATTGTTAGTTCTTCCTGATGGATGGACCCTGTAATTATTATGTAGTGCCCTTCTTCATCTCTTGTGATTGTCTTTAATTTAAAGTCCAGTTTGTCTGATATAAGTATCGCTACTCCGGCTTTCTTTTGATTTCCTGTAGCATGATATATATTTCTCCATCCCCTTACTTTTAATCTGAAGGTATCTTCCCGTCTAAAATGAGTTTCTTGTAGACAGCATATTGATGGATTTTGTTTTTTAATCCATTCTGCTACCCTATGTCTTTTGATTGGAGCATTCAGCCCATTTACATTCAGTGTTATTATTGAAATATGTGGGTTTAGAGTCTTTGTATCTTTTGTAGGGTTCATGTTTGTGGTGGTGTCTCTGGTATCTTTGTTCCTTGCAACCTTTCCTTCAGAGCATCCCCCTCAGGATTTCTTGTAGGGCTGGCTTCGTGGTGACAAATTCTTTCAATTTCTGTTTATTTGGAAAGGTTTTTATCTCTCCTTCTATTTTGAATGACAGGCTTGCTGGATAGAGGATTCTTGGCTGCATATTTTTACTGTTCATCACATTGAAGATTTCCTGCCATTCCTTTCTAGCCTGCCAAGTTTCAGTAGATAGGTCTGTCACCACTCTGATAGGTTTCCCTTTGTATGTTAGGGCCCTTTTCTCCCTAGCTGCTTTCAAAATTCTCTCTTTGTCCTTGTATTTGGCCATTTTCACTATGATATGTCGTGCAGAAGATCGATTCAGGTTACGTCTGAGGGGAGTCCTCTGAGCCTCTTGTACTTCCACATTTACTTCCTTCCCCAGGTCGGGGAAGTTCTCTGCTATAATTTGTTCCAGGACTCCTTCAGCACCTTTCCCTCTCTCTTCCTCTTCTGGGATTCCTATGATACGGATATTGTTGCGTTTGACCGTATCGCTGAGCTCTCGAATTCTTCTTTCCTGTTCCTGGATCAGTTTGTCTCTTTTTTTGTCAGCTTCTTGTTTTTCTATAATGGTGTCTTCTAAATCACTTATTCTCCTTTCTGCCTCTTCAATCCGTGCATTGGAGGCCTCTAATTTATTATGGATCTCATTTATCGCATTTTTTAATTCTTCATGCCTATTTTTATTTTCCATTCTGTCTGTAGCCATAGTTTCTTTGATGTCCCCTATGTTTTTTTCAAGCCCAGCTATTAATTTTACCATTATTATTCTAAAATCTTGTTCAGTGATGCTGCTGATATCTGTTTTGAGCAGTTCATTAGCTGTCATTTCTTCTTGGAGTTTCTTTGGAGGAGAGGTCTTTCGTTTCGTCATTTTAGTTAGCTTTCCGGCTCTTGTTGGTTTTAAAGACCTGTTATGCTCTCTGTTTCTATGAGCGCTGCTATATCCAAGAAGGCTCTTTGACTGTCCAGGGCTTATCCTTTCAGAGAGTGTTTTTTGAATGGTATCCCTTGGTCTCTCTTGTTGGGACCTTGGTTATTTTATTTTCCTATTCGTAGTGATATTTGGGACTCTCCACCTTGTGTACTCTAGCTTGTTTCTTGAGGTAGCCCTCTCAGGCAAGGATGGGCGTGGCGTGATCCAATGCCTCAGGCGGGAGTTCTGCCTCGGCGGTTGTGGGGAGGAGAGTGATGGTGCTCCAGTCCCTTCTTGAAGCAAGCGCTGCTCCTCACTTTTTTGGGCGTGTAAACTCTCCGTACCGGGGGCACAGCCGAAGTTGGTTGCACTCTTCAACCCAGGCCAGTTCCAATCTCCAAATCCCCGTCCGCGCGCCCCGCTGAAATTGCCTTAGACACAGCTTCCCAGGCAACCCCCTCGGGCAATTCCAGGCTCCCTGCCGAGCTCTGGGGGCAGAGTCCGAATCGCTGCCTCCTTCTCTGGGTCAGGCTGGTGCGCATGGGCGGGGGCTTGCCCGCAGGGTGTTCTGAGCCCGAGTCCGGTTAGAAGGCTCTCTCCGTGGATTCTGTGTCTTTTTTCTCCCAATCTCTCAGGTTTTGTAAGGTTTCCAATGGCTTCAGATCTTTTCTGTGTGATGTATGGGCGCGAGTGCAAGTACGGAGCTCCTTACTTCTCCGCCATCTTGCCCTCTCTCTGGATCAAATTGATTCAGTAGCCCTCTGGTAAACTTTTCTTATACCACAGATTACACTTTGTTCCTTCTTTTCACTCATTCAATAATCACGGAGTATTCTTTATGGGCAAAGACTGTGATAAACAATAGAAAAAGAAATAAAATATAAGTATGAATGGGCTCCACCTTCTTACAACTTATATGGTAGACAAAAGCAACATTTTGCTTGGTAGCCATCTTTCTCTCAAGTCTTGTGTGATGGAATGTTTAAATGAAGCAGTCTGCTCATACTTCAGGCATTAAACACATACCTTTTCATTCAAGAGTTTTCATAATGATTTTTCCTAAGGTCAGTTACTAAATCTAAAACCTTACTGATCTTGTTTTATACCATTGTGATTTTCCTTATCAGTCCTCCACTCTCTTTTGCAGGGATGAATGAAGCATGGTATTCTTTTTACTTGTATTTTCATTTCATTGTCACCCTCTTAATATAAAACTCTTTGATTGCTATCAACTGTAAAAAGTGTTCCTGGCTAGATACAATAGATGTATCTCTGAAGCATTTCATGCAAATTGAATTTTTGTAAATTGACTCACATTCATAGTTAGACTATAATTTTAGAAGTGTAGTACAAAAGAATGTACATTGCTTCAAGAAATGGTCGAATAATTTCTGATGCCTACCTGGAATTATTAAATGAATATGCCTGCATCTTTTCACATTTTATAGACATACAAGGTAGGATCAATAAATAGGACACACATAAAGTTGACTAACATTTTACCTGAATATTGAACACACTTTTTTCTGGAGACCTTAGCTGCATTTTAAACAAAGATGCTACATTCAAGTTAGTGCTTTCTGTCACAGTAGTGGATTCAATTATTTCATTCAAAGGCAAAGGGCTTGGAGCCCAACTCTCTGCAATTTAAGTTTTGCCATTAGGCTAATTTAGCAATTTGGGATTATCATGTGAAATGTTTAATCTACTTCTGACACCTTGGGTGTGTTTCCATTTTCTCTTTTCAACATGAGTCAATATAGTTCAGGATATAAATCCTACCGAAAAATTCAAAGGGAAGATGAACATAGGTTTAGAATGGGACTGACTTCTGTTGAGTGTCTTCTATGTCAAGTCCCATGCCAGGTACTTTAGATGTATAATTTCATCCTACATCAGTGTGAAAAAGAATGTGGATGTATTCACTTGACAGTTGAGGAAATAGCTTTTGAGATGTTAAGTGACTTACCTGAAGACACTCAATAATAAATGCAGGGAAGTATGTGGGAAGAATAAGGATTTGGGAATCAATCAATCACTGGATTTAAATACCTGGATGACACAGGGAGAGATGTGTAACCTTCTTAAGCCTCAGCTTCTCCATCTACAAAATAGGGCTAATAATACCCCTTCCAGATTCATCGTAAATAAAAATAATATATGCACAACATCTAGCTTATGATGGGTGTTTGATACATGGAAGCTAATAGTTCCATACTGAACTGAAATGTAGGTCCAAATTCCCAGCCAGTGTTCTTTCCAGATTGCATCATTTAAAGTGGTGGCTCAGTTAAGGAAACCTAGAAAACATCCTACAAGACTTTTCTTAGGAAAAGTCCATGAAAAACTAGGGTGTCTGGGGGGGGGGGGGGCTTCTTCTAGATATATCTAACATCAATCAGCAAAAAAAAGTGACCAAGGTAAGAGCCCTGATGCCAGCATGAGCTGCAAGACCTTGGGTGAGTCATGTAATTCTCTGAGCATTAATTCCCTTATATTAAAATGGCAAGGCCAGATGTATGAGATGACCTCAAAGATGCCTTCTGGCTCTCAAAGTCTATGACTCTCATTTGACCAGGACCTGGGAGACAAATTCCAGATCTTCTTTGTGTAATAATTCTTTTCTTTAATAAGTCTGTCAGGCAGAAACTAAACCCAGAGAAGCAAACGATCAGTTGACCATTTAAAAGCCCATTTCCTCATTCTCTGTTCCAGTTTATCAAGAATCTTGTCATTGAACCACACATGTAAGCTGGAGCCACAGAAAGTACCTACAATAGAGCTGCTTTCAGCCAAGACAGGTTGAAACCAACCAAACAGGTTGATGATGAGAGATAACTGCTGGTCTGCATGTATCGTAGACCATGTTACTCTTCATGTCAAATTAAAAATTGAAAAGCCTCTTTGAACACCAAGAGCAGCTTTTCTGTAGCTTCAGTATCTGCCATCAGGAAACAAAATTAACTATCTGAAGGCCATTCAACAAAGGACTCACCTGCGGTTGCTTTTTGTCGGGTCCACAGATCTGTGTTGTAATGGATATAAGGATATATCAGCATCAGCTACTGTTTAAAACACATGGCCCAGTGCTTTCTTCCAGTGGACCTTCCCAGTGGACTAAAGAGTAGTATAATTTATTAAAATTATCTTGACTCCTGAATAATCCTCTTGGTTCCTATATTTTCAGTCCATATCTTTAAGAAATTATGATTCAAAAACTCAAGTCAATAAATATTAATTTAGTATCTGCTATTTGCCAGGGTCCAAGGAAGGCATTGTGAGGAGAGAGCAAAGACAAAGGATTTAAATGAACAAAATATGATATCTGCCTTAGAGAAGCTAAAAGTTTAATAATTTCCCATCTATAGAGTATTTTTGAGCCTTAAGACTTCAACATGTAAACTTAGTTTTAAAAAATATTTTTAAGGTTCGAAATGAATTGTCTCTACAGATGAAGAAAGCCCAGCCCAATGGGAGTGATGTTGAAGGGTGGAAGGGAGGCAGGAGGAATACAGTCTCTCCTTGTTCTCTCTCCCCACCTGTCAAGTTTGATAATTCTTCCCATATTTCTTTGGGTTTTATTATCCCAATCAGGCTACGGAGCAGAGTATGGAGCCAGTGGGTTGGAGAAGGTTGGCAATTAGCAATGTTGCCTTTTGAAATGCTTTCACCTCATTCTAATTTATATGTATAGTAATAAGTAAACAATGAGGAAAGTCTCATTCAGCCATGTAACTCACAATATGGCTTTGCCATAATCACGGAATGGGTGAAGGGAGAAGCAAGGAAATCATTTCTCTCTCTGTGTTACTCTCTCAGTCACAAGGAGAGAATTAGACTATAGCATTTTATCATCTGATTTGATGATGAAAATTTAATTTAAAGGTTGACATCTGTACATTGAGATTTGTGATGTTGAAGATTCTACTCCAAGTATGTTACTGACTCATACAGTTTATAATCAGAAGCCCTAATTAAAGTTTAGATACATTTTCTTTATACATTATTATTGATATTTACAAATCATACACAGGATGCATATTTTACTTACTCATATTACATGTAATGAAGAGAATGAATGCTGGTTTATACTTAATATATAATTCGTAAAGTTTTAATATTACTTTTCAAAACATTTGAAAATATCAGAGACTTATCATGTTCTATATTTTGAATTTGCTGAAGACAATATAGTAATTTTTTTCTATGAAATATAGGAAAGAAATATGAAACCTTCAAAGAGTCTCCACAGGGAAAATACTCGATTGTCAGCTACCCCCTTTCTCACTCTTCCTACTGCTACCATTCTGATTTAGGACACTAGGGCCTCCACAGTCACTTCCTTTCCCCTTCCTAAGCCACCCCCCTACCCCACATCAGCCAGATTTATAGTCATAAAATTCACATTCTTCGTAACATTCACCTGCATAGTCTTCAATGTCTCCTCAATACCTGCAAGACACAAATTAAAACACATGAATTTCAGCTCAACTAACTGGCTCCAGCGTATCAGTTCAGCCTTCTTTTGGTTCAGTAAAGCTGGGAATTCAACATGGAAGTTTCATCAATGTTCTTTACTGCCTAGAATATCTTTTCTCTCATTTGTCATTTTTTATACCCAACCCATTCTATGTAGGTTTTTTCAAGTCTCCCTCCTAGATCCTCCAGACAGCAAGAACATCAAGACATATATTCCCCCACAGTCATGTAAAAAGCCATCCTCTCCTGTATCTTACATTTCTACTTAACTTTCTTTATCTGGCTTATGTGTTGATTCTGATGGGGTCAGAAACCATCATTATATTTTCTAATGATAAAGATATAACTCTAATTATACTTCTTTCTAGTGTCCAAACATCTAGGAAAATAGGAGCTTTGCTGAGTTTGTGTTTTTTAAATTTTTTTACATTGATAATTTTTTAAAGAAACCAGTTGGCCTATTGTTCGGAAAAGACTCTAAGAATGTTTAGTCAAGTAGAAGAGCAATAGTAAAAGTCCTCAGAAAGTTAAAGTGGGCTCTTTTTCACCATGGTGGTAATTGGTGTAGATATACTTGGTCAGTTATTTTTTTTATTTTATTTTTTTATTTATTTCTAGGAGAGAGAGAGACAGTGTGAGCAGGGGAGGGTCAGAGAGAGAGGGAGTCACAGACTCTGAAACAGGCTCCAGGCTCTGAGCTGGCAGTCAGCACAGAGCCCGACGGGGGCTCAAACCCACGAACCGCGAGATCATGACCTAAGCGAAAGTCAGACGCTTAACCGACTAAGCCACCCAGGCGCCCCATACTTGGTCAGCTATTAAACACATAGATCAGGCATTGGAAAGATTTACATACTATTTGGGGACACAGCAGAAGTGGTGGTAGCTCTTTATGTTACCACTTGTCTTGATACCAATTTCCAAGGGTCTCCAAAGGAGAGTTGTCCTATTGAAGGGAAATGAGAAAAGTTCTGTGAGATCATCCATGTGGGTTAAGTGTAAACAGGACCTGCAGAGTCCCTTTACAAAGTAACACTAAGAATTCCAGAGTTGGCAATGAGGGAAAAATTGGCCAACCAGGGAGAGGCAAATAAACTCTGTGGTCCTAAAACTCAAACACCTGTTCCCTTGGGAAATGTCTTTAACAATTATTATTACGTCCACCAACAGAGTGCCCTCAGGGATACTGCTCCCCTTTCAAAAGCTCCAGCTCAAGCAAGAATAAACCATTCTTTCCTCCATCGATAGATATGCTCTTTTCTGTAAAGTTGAAGGATGAATCTTCATGTGGGCAGGAACCACTAACCCGAGCTTGTGAATTCTTTATTATTTTTTTAATGTTTACTTATTTTTGAGAGAGAGAGAGAGAGAGAGAGAGAGAGACCAAGAGTGGGGGAGGGGCAGAGAGAGATGGAGACACAGAATCTGAAGCAGGCTTCAGGTTCCGAATTGTCAGCACACAGCCCGATGTGGGGCACGAACTCCCAGACCATGAAATCATGACCTAAGCTGAAGCTGGACGCTTAAATGACTGAGCCACCCAGGTGCCCCAGGAGCCTGTGAATTCTTGCCTCAGGGGTTCTTCTTCCTTTTGATGGTCATTCTGTCCCACCACATGTAAAGGAATGTACCAACTTCCTTGTGCTTGATGTTCAGGAATGCTTAGAAGTATCCAGAGACAGAAACATCCTGAAGGGCAGAAGGTATGACTCCTTTGAGCATGTAGGGATATTGGTTCCTTACATCTGGGATATGAGTTAAACTCCACTCTAATGAATCAGAATGATTATCTCAAATCATATTTTCATAATAGATGATAGACTGTCCCTCACTCTTCCCACATGGAGTTCTTGATATTCGTTTTAAACTTTAGGATATCATTTCCCTAACAAAGTGGAGCATAACATTTAGACTGGAAAGAGACGACAATGTGATTTTTCTAAAAATAGGTCTCGGTTTCTCTACTGTTAAAGTACATTTGAGTAAGTAATAATAAGGCTGGAAAAGAAGGAGTATTTGTCTTGAAAGAAAGATGTTGAAAAGAGGTATGTACATACTTGTCCAGAACACATACATGAATATTTTCCTTACAAAAGATACTGATGTGCAATATAAGTGTTATTAAGCACAGGTGCCTAGAACCATACCTGGCAACATAGTAGATGTTCAGTAATTATTTGATAAACACATGAGAGTATTGGACAACAGTGATGTAGAGCCAAGATCATAATGACTACCATTTTGGTACTTAGCACATGTTATTAACTCTCTATATCACTGATAATTCTTATACAATTAGAGATAATAGTAGAATTATTACTCCTAATTTTAAAGGTGAGGAAACAGAGGTTTAGTGAGGCTAGGTAATGGTTCCATAGTCAATGGTCACACAGTTAATGAATGATGACATCAGACTTTAGTATTTTTACTGAAAAGAATTCTTTTTTCCCTACAATACCAACAATATAGGAGGAAAAATAATGCCTCTAGTGAGAAGATGCAGATTCAAATTTCTGCTATCAATTTTACCCCTGCCATGTCAACTTCCTGCCTTGCTCCTTTCCATGATATCACTATTACCAGAGTACCCTACGAGAGTCTCAGAGCCAGGCTTGACTGGCTCAAGATGTCAGAGGCTTCTGGATTCAACAAGTCTCACAGCTAAAACTCTAGATGCAAAAGTATTTGGAGATCAGCGTTGAAGCTGCTAAGGGCTTAGATGGAGATTTCAAGGAAGTATTCAACTTAGAAGTGCAGGTCTTAGGGTTTGCATTAGTTAGGATACTTTTGGCTGCAAGTAACAGGGAAACAATAAAGAAATTTGTCTCATAAGATAGGAAATTTGAAGGTACAGAAAGTTGCAGGCACATTACAATCAGCTACTTAAATGCTGTCATCAGGACCTACTTCTTTTTGTCTTTCCCATCTGTCATTCTTAGGATTCATTCTCAGCTGTTCTCTTGTAGATGATGCAAGATGGATGCCAGGAGCAGTTGAGACTGGATATTTCCTTAGCTGCAAGAGAGACAGAAAGACAGAGAGAGAGAGAGACAAAGAGAGACAGAGAGAGAAGGGGAAGGAAGCAAAAAAATATAATTTCTTTCCTTCAGTCTAATTAGGGTGACTTGAGTCACATGCCTATTCCTGGATTAATAATAGTTGCCAGGGTAAAGCCATGTACTAATTTAGAGGTAAGTATATGAGAAAATGGGGGTCCTGTTAGAAAGATAGTGGAGGATAGACTCTGAGTGTGCACATTAAAGCACCATTGTTAGAGGTGCTCAAACGATAAACATAAGGAGGTTGATGCCAATCAAGTGCACGAGTGACCAAGTGGACTGTAGCCTTGAGGCAAATTCTCTCAAATCGACACACAACTCCAATCCAGGAAAGCATGCAACATACATATGTATGTAACATACATACATGTATATATACATATGTATATATTTTCAGCTTTTTAAAGGAGTCATAATGTTTTAGGTATTTCATTGGCAAAACTCTGATAAAGAGGATAGTGTCAGAGATTTACAAAGAAAACAATAACTTTTATGTAAATAAGTATACGTTCAGGCAGATGATGCTATTCACTCTGAACAGTTTGGGTAATTTGGAAAAAATGGTCATTTTTGTTGTCATTCTATGTAAATCTCTGACAAGATCCCATTTAACATACATTCTCACTGAGAGACAGCGCACCATGATGGGTTAGTGTGTGAGCTTGAAAACCAGATGACCTCGGCTGAGTCCTCCAGCCTGCCACTAGCACCAACTAGTCCTGAGCAAGTCATTTAACTTTCCGTGAATCGGTTTCCTCTTTTAAACGTAAAATGGCAATGATAAGGTTGGTCTGAGAATTACCTGTGAAGTGGTTAGAACAGTGAACAGCCCAATATCCTATATGCATGCTAGATAAAATAAACACCCCAGTGTTTACAAAGAAATGGTCTACCTCAAACCCACAAATACGTGGTTATCGCACGGTTCCTTACATGTTCCAGTCCCCTGAGGGTTTACTCCATTTGGTGTTCAAAGAGACCCTCTGAAGGCTCCAGGTTTACTCTTTGCGTACCCTGCTTAAATCAATGGTCCAAAATCTGCTAGCATCTGACTTTGTAGGTCAGCCTTTCTTATTTCATAGAAAACAAAATGGAAGACGGGAATTGCCAGCTGTCTGGTGTTTAATGGGGAATTTTCCCCCCTCCTTCCCCACCATTTTTTTTTATAGTTCACCTATCGTACTCGTGTGCAATTGAATGCCTCTGCCGTACACTATACGTGCCAACTCTATCTCCAGTAATTATTCTGTTTTAGTCCACTGCAATGTACCTGCCAACAATCTGAAATGTGCAGGTGGTGGCTGTTCAGCACTGCCTCGCTAGCTCTCCCATTTGCATGCACCCTGTGGTGGCAACCTAATGTGATGGCTCTGACATCGCTTACAAAGGAGACAATGACAGGAGGCCAGGGCTGCACAAGTGCCTCTTCTATTTACCATCCAGATGATTTTTTTTTTTTTTTTGCATTCCCTTTCCCTTCTTTTTCCCTGAGACAGGCAAGGTAAATGTCCGCACACACTATGCTGTAGATTGGCGTGAAACACTTGTAAAACACAAAAAAAACAAATATCCTCAGTGCCTCAGGTGGAATACAGCCCCTTCCCCCCAATCCCTTCCTCAACCACTTAGAATCTCCTCTGAAAAATTAGACATAACACAATTCATTGGTGACTCCTTTTGACCCATATGAGTGTATTTTTCTCTTAACTTTTATCTACCGAAATACCTTTTAAAATGTTATTCTATATTCCTTTAGGGAATGTGACAGATAACAGCTAAAAACGATAGTTTTTGCTGTAACACACCATTTTCGCTCATCGATTCTTTTCTTTATTTTCTCAAAAAAAATCCTTTGGGACTGGAATTTTCTGAGATTGGACTGAACTTAGCCATCATCTAAAAAAATTCATTATTTCAAAATTGTTGAGCCACATTCTTTCAATTATTTTTGAATTATGGAAAAAGTACAGTTTTCCCACTTTGACAATGGACTCCAACCATTTACGGGTATGACTTCAAAAATAGCGATCAGCTCCAATCTGACTAGACGAGTCTTTCGTGAAGAGTGAAAAGGAATCCAAATTTGAAGTCGCATGCTTGGAGCCCTTAACATCATGAATTTCTGAAATTGCAAGCCTGAGTGTGCAATTATTACATTTTTGTCTCAATCTTTTTTAAAGTGCTTCTGTTAAAACTCTCATTTTGAAGCCGCTCCAATAAAGTATTAGTGACAAAAAGCCAGAAGCTTTAGACGGTTTCTGAATTTACTCTTTGAGTCAAAGTGTAGATCAAATGTCTCTTAGAGCCTCCTTCCATTTTCAGAGCTGTGGCCTTGACCACAATTCCTTTCTCTTAGAGCCACCTTTCTCTCAGTCATTTCTGATCCTTTTTTCTCCACCCTGTCCCATTTTCCTTTCCAAATGCTAGTCTCCTAGTACTTCTTTCTATTATGAATACTTTTTTCACGGGAATAATACAATACAACGACCTACAGGAAGCACTAATGTCTCCTGGGAGTATAAAAGGCTATGTCCACTTTTGTCTCTCCCTTCCTCAGGTGCTCAGGCTCACATTAAGGGGATTTAAGTACCTGTGAGATGTCTCAAAACTCACAGTGGAGATGGAAAAGTCGTGAGGTTTCTAACTTTCAGAAAATGTTTTAGGTGACTTGTGTGCAAAAATCAAAGAAGGTAATTTGGGATCAGCTGAAAGGTGTCCTTTACTGTGGAAATGAAATGAAGGCCAAGAAAGATAAGGCACCAAGTGGTTTCCTGTGTACACTTATTCTTCCTGTTTTTATTGAGGCCTGACATTGTGCCAACTACTGCAGTGGGAACACAGGGCCGAGTGAAAACGGTCCCACTCAGAAGCTGACTTGGAGGGAGGAGGCACGTATACAAATTGTTGTAAGCTCACGTGCAGTGAAAGAGATGTGGATGGTAGAGAGCTGGAGGAGAGGAACAGAAACCAGCCTTCACCTGTGGAGGGTGAGAATGTGGGTAGAGAAGGCGCATGGACCATGTACCTTGCTAAGGGGCACTCAGCCACCGGACGGCAGAGACATGGCTGGAGTCTAGTCTTCAGACCCCCTTCCCTGGTGACGAGCACTCCACTACTCCACCTTTGAAGCCATTTTTAAGAGTCAATAGCGGGATTTTCCCACTCTTTGTTTTGAACATATCCGTCTGCCCCCTGGCCACCACCCAAAACATGGGAGTCAAATTCCAAATTGTCCCAGACCCAACTGGATTGGCACAGTGCCTGTTCTTCAGCTAAAGACTTCCTACATCTCCTGTGGTAACACTAATGATGCTATGTATCAAAATACCAAACGTATTTTGGTTTTCAGAAGATTGATTTTAACAGCAACCATTCTGAATGAAAGAAGACAAACAAGAATGTAATTCTCCATCTGAATTCTTTTTGTTTCTAAACATCATGATAAATACATGCCCAAAAAGATTCTATTTTATTTGGTTATTGATTTGTATACTGACTCATTTCTCAAAGAATTTGAGGTGACATATAGAAATCCACATAATGTAATAAGAAAATAGAGCAGTCATAACATGTGGGGAGGGGCGCCTGGGTGGCTTAGTCGGTTAAGCGTCCGACTTTCGCTTAGGTCATGATCTCGCGGTTCGTGGGTTCGAGCCCCGCGTCGGGCTGTGTGCTGACTGCCAGCTCAGAGCCTGGAGCCTGTTTCAGTCTGTGACTCCCTCTCTCTCTGACCCTCCCCTGCTCACGCTGTCTCTCTCTCTCTCTCCTAGAAATAAATAAAACATTAAAAAAAAATAACATGTGGGGAAAGTAGAAGACACTAAGATCCAAGGATGCACATTTAAATGACAGACACACTGTAGATATACTGTATACACAACTTCCCAGGCAAACGAAAAGGAATTTCATATGAAAATCTGTCTTTCTCAGGCATAGTTCAGCAGGTGCAGTCAGAATAGCAATCACACCTTAGAGGCCAGCAGCTGTGGCCTCGCCTGTTCTGGCCCCAGAATGTCCACTGATGCACTGCTTTCAAAATAGCAGGTTGATTTCCTTGTACTGCTTTTTGTTTTTTTCACTTTCCAAAAAAATTGTTTTCCCAGGTTAAAATGTCTGCTCTTTAAAATCATCACAAAGTTATTTTTATTGTTAACATCTTTCCAGCCTTATTGAGATATAATTGACATATAACATTGTATAAGATCAAGGTGCACAATGTGACGATTTGACGGACTTATTTATTGTGCAATGATTACTATAGTGGGGTTGGTTAACACCTCCATCACCTCACATAATTACCCTTTCTTCTTTGTGGTGAGAGCCACATTCTTCACAACTTTCATGTGTATAATGTGTTAACTATACTTACCATGTTGTACATGAGGTCACCAGAAGTTATTCATCTCATAACTAAAAGTTTGCACACTTTGACCAACATTTCCCCATTTTCCCCACCATGGAAATAACCCCTGGAAACAACTATTCTACTGTTTCTATGAGTTTGGCTTTTTTAGATTCCACATATAAGTGACATCATAGAGTACTTGTCTTTTTCTGCCTGACTTATTTTACCTAGCAGAATGCCTTAAGGTCCAACTGTGTCATCACAAATGGCAGGATATCCTTCATTCTCACTGCTGAATGATATTCATTGTGTGTGTGTCTGTGTGTGTGTAATATATCTGTATCCACTCATCCACAGATGGGCAGGTAGTCTCTTTCCATGTTTGGGCTATTGTGAATAATGTTACAATGGACATGTGAGTGCAGATATCTCTTTGAGACTTTGATTTCATTTCCTGTGGATATATACCCACAAATGGTATTGCTGGATCATACAGTTGTTCTGTTTTGAACTTTTTGAGGAAGCTCCACACTGTTTTCCACAGCGGCTGTACCAATGTACATTTCTACCAGTAATGCACAAAGGTTCTTTTTCTTCCACATCCTCACCGACACTTGTTATCTCTTCTCTTTCTGGAATCGGTCATTTTGACAGGTGTGAGGTGATATCTCATTGTGCGTTCCCCTGATGATTAATGACGCTGAGCTTTTTTTCATATGTATGTTGCCCACCTGGATGTTCTCTCTGGGAAAATGTCTACTCAGGTCCTCTGCTTATTTTTTAACTGGAGTTTGTGTGTGTGTACATGTGTGTGTGTGTGTGTGTGTTACTGAGTTGTGTGCATTCCTTATATGTTTTGGATATTAACCCCTTATTAGATAGACAGTTTGCCAATATTTCCTCCCATTCAGCAGGCTGTCCTTTGATTTCATTGATGACTTCATTTGCTGTGCAGAAGGTTTTTAGTTTGATGTAGTTCACTTATTAAATTTTGCTTCTGTTGCATGTGATTTTGGTGTCATATTAAAAAAATTATTACCAAGATTAATGTCAAAAAGTATTTTTCTTATATTTTCTTCCAGGTATCAGATCTTATTTTTAAATCCTTTATCCATTTCAAGTTAATTTTTGTAGTGGTTTGCGATAAGGTCCAATTTCATTCTTCTGTAAGGGATTCCTCACTTTTCCTAACACCATTGAGGTGTTATTGAGGGGATTATCCTTTCCCCATTGAGTATTTTTGACTCCTTTGTCAAATGTTAATTGACCATATATGTGCAGGTTTATTTCTAATCTCTCAACTTTCTTCTTCTTGGTCTATGTATCTATTTTTATGCCACTACCAGACTGTTTGTTTACTATAACTTTGTAATATAGTTTGAAATCAGAAAGTTTGAAGCTTTCAGCTTTATTCTTCTTTCTCAGGATTGCTTTTTCTATTCAGGGTCTTTTGTGATTCTTTTTGGGCTGCTTTTTCTATTTCTGCAAAAAATGCCATTGGAATTTTTAAAAACATTGCATAGAATCCAAAGATGGTTTTGGGCAGTATGGACATTTTAACAATATTAATTCTTCTGATTCATGGAAATGGAATATCTTCCATTTATTTATATCTTCTTTAGTTTCTTTAATCAATGTTTTATAGTTTTCAGTGTACAGGTCTTTCACTTATTGTTCTTGTTTTATAAATAGGATTGTTCTCTTGCTTTTTCAGATCGTTTATTATTAGTGCTAAGAAATGTAAATAATTTCTGTTGATGTTGATTTTATATCCTTCAATTTTCCTGAATTTGTTAACAATAACAATCTAACAGTTTTTTAGTGGAGTCCTTAAGATTTCTCTATACATGATCATATATACAATCACGTCATCTACAATCAGAGACAATTTTACCTCTTCCATTTCAATTTGGATAGTTTTTATTTCCTTTTCTTGTCTAATTACTCTGGCTAACACTCCCAGTGCTTGTTTAATAGGACTGGTGAGAGTGGTCACCCTTATTTTGTTCCGGACCTTAGAGGAAAAGCGTCACCTTTCATTGAGTATGATGTTAGCTGTGGGCTTGTCATCTGTGGCCTTTGTTATGTTGAGGTACATTCTTCCTATATTTAATTTGGTGAGGTTTTTTATCATTAAATGATTTTGTATTTTGTCGAATGCTTTTCTTCATCTACTGACATCTCACTAGATCATATGATTTCTATCTTTCAGTTTATTAATGTGATGAATAACATTTATTGATTTGCATAGGTTGAACCATCCTTGCATCCAAAAATATATCCCTCTTGGTCACAGTGTATAATCTTTTTAATACGCTGTTGAGTTGGGTTTGCTAATATATTTTTTAGAATTCTCACATGTATATTCCTTAGGAATATTGGCTTATAGTTTTCTTTTCTAGTAGTATCCTTACTTGGGATAATGTTGGCCTCATAAACTGAGTTTAGAGGTATTCCCGTCTCTTCAATTTTTTTGGGAAAGTTTGAGAAATATTGGTGTTAATTCCTTAAATATTTGGTAGAATTCACCAGGGAAACCATCTGGACCTGGGATTTTCTTTTTTGGGAATCAGTTGATTACTGATTCAATCTCTTTGCTCATTACTGGTCTGTTCCAATTTTCTATTTCTTCATGATTCATACTTGGTAGGTTGTATATTTCTAGGAACTTATTCTTTCTAGGTTATCCAGTTCGTAAAATTGTTCATGTTAGTCTCTAATGATCTTTGTATGTCTGTGGTATTATTTATAATGTCTCTTTCATTTCTTTAAAAAGATTTTTTTGATGTTTATTTATTATTGAGAGAGACAGAGTGCAATCAGGGGAGGGGCAAAGAAAGAGGGACACACAACATCTGAAGCAAGCTGCAGGCTCTGAGCTGTCAGCACAGAGCCCAACGCAGGGCTTGAACCCATAGACCGTGAGATCATGACCTGTGCCAAAGTCTGATGCTTTGCTGACTGACCCACCCAGGCACCCTTGTCTCTTTCATTTCTGATTTTATTTATCTAAGTCTTCTCTTTTTTCTTAACGCATAGCTAAGGGTTTGTCAAATTTTTTTATCTTGTCAAATCACCAGCTTAGGGGGCGCCTGGGTGGCTTAGTCAGTTAAGCGTCCGCTTTCGCTTGGGTCATGATCTTGTGGTTCGTGGGTTCGAGCCCCGTGTTGGGCTCTGTGCTGACTGCCAGCTCAGAGCCTGGAGCCTATTTCAGTCTGTGACGCCCTCTCTCTCTGACCCTCCCCTGCTCACGCTGTCTCTCTCTCTCTCTCTCTCCTAGAAATAAATAAAACATTTAAAAGAAATAAAAATAAGAAAAATAAAACACCAGGTTAGTTTCTTTGATTTTCTTTCCCTATTACTTCCCTGATCTCTCTTTCACTTATTTCTGCTCTGTTCTTTGTTATTTCCTTTATGCTACTAACTTTGGGGTTGTTCGTTTCTGTTTTAGTTCCTTGAGGTGTAAAGTCAGGTTGCTTATTTACAGTCCTTCTTTTTTTTTTTTTTTTTTACAAATTAGTTTCCACATAACACTCAGTGCTCATCCCCACAAGTGTCCTCTTTTTTCTTAACATAAGCATTTATCTCTATAAAATTCCCTCTTAGAAATACTTTTGTGGAGTGCTTGGGTGGCTCAGTTGCTTAAGCGTCTTGACCTCAGCTCGGGTCATGATCTCACGGTTTGTCGGTTTGAGCCCTGCTTTGGGCTCTGTGCTAACAGCTAGCTCAGAGCCTGGAGCCTGTTTCGGATTCTGTATCTCCCTCTCTCTCTGACCCTCCCCTGTTCATGCTGTCTCTCTCAGAAATAAATAAAACATTAAAATAAATAAATAAAAAGAAATACTTTTGCTGCACACCATAAGTTTTGGTATGTTGTGTTTCCATTTTTACTTGTTTCAAAAATGTTTTAAATTTCTTCTTTGATATATTGGTTGTTCAAAAGTGTGTTGTTTAATTTTCCTACTTTTGTTAAGTTTCTATTTTCCCTCCTACTGATTTCTATTTTTAAAGAACTATGGTCAGAAAAGGTACTTAGTACCTTTAATTCTTGGTAAATTTGATGCTTTTTAAATTTGCTGAGAATTGTTTTTTGGCTTATCATATGATCTACCCTGGAGAATGTTCTGTGTGCATTTGAAAGAATGTGTATTCTGGTGCTATTGGGTGGCATATTTTGTGAGTATGTTTGGTCTAATGTATAATTTAAGTTCAATGTTTGCTTATCTGTATGGATGATCTATCCATTGTTGAGAATGGGGTATTGAAGTTCTCTAAAATTATCAAATTGTTGTCTATTTCTCCCTTCAGATCTGTTAGTACTTGCTTAATGTATTTACATACTCTGATATTGGATACATATATATTTATGATTGTTATATCTTATGGTTGGAGTGATCCCTTTAGCATTATATAATGACCACTTTTCTCTTCTAATAGCTTTTGAGTTAAAGTCTATTCTGTCTGATGTAAGTATGCTATCCTGCTCCTTTTAATTTTCCTCTTGCATGGAATATCTTTTTCTGTAACTTCACTGTGAGCTTGGATATGTCCTTAAAACTGAAGTGAATCTTCCTAGTATGAAACATAAGACAAAAACCTTAGTCAAAGAGCTGTTCAGTTTTTTAGCAATATTTAAAAGAAATGTAGAGCACCCCGAATAGGCTCTCAAGACAGGAAAAGATTCTCAAAGTAAGAAATGGCCTTGGCACAAGGATCGAACCTCAGATAGTAAAATGTTTCACAGTACAGTAGAAGTCAAGGATAAAATTATAATACCCTTTGTTAGGATCTCAGAAAGATGAGACTAGTGGACACTTTCAAACAGACAAAAGGCTTTCAAAAGATATTAAGAATGTGTCTTCACCCAGTTAAGAAATGGGAAGAAGACATGAATAGACAATTTTCCAAAGAAGACATCCAGATAGCTAGCAGACACATGAAAAGATGCTCAACATTACTCATCATCATGGAAATACAAATCAAAACCACAATGAGGGGTCACCTCACACATGCCAGAATGGCTAAAATTGACACAAGAAACAACAGGTGTTGGTGTGGGTGCAGAAAAAGGGGAATCCTTTTGAACTGTTGGTGGGAATGCAAACTTGTGCAGCCATTCTGGAGAACGGTATGGAGGTTCCTCAAAAAACTAAAAAGAGAACTACCCTACCTTCCAGCAATTGCACTATTAGGTATTTGCTCAAAGGATACAAATACAAATTCAAAGGGGTACATGCACCTCAATGTTTATGGTAGCATTATCAAAAATACCCACACTATGGAGGGAGCCCAAATGTCCATTGACTGGTGAATGGATAAAAAAGATGTGGTATACCTATACAGTGGAATATTACTCAGCCATCTAAAAGAATGAAATCTTGCCATTTGTACTAGCATGGGTAGAGCTAGCACTTAGTTATCATGCTAAGTGAAATAAGCCAATCAGAGAAAGACAAACATCATATGATATCACTCATTCACTCATATGTAGAATTTAAGGAACAAAAAAGATGAACATATGGGAAGCCTAGGGGGGAGAAGAGAGGGAAACAAACCACAAGAGACTCTCAATGATAGAAAACAAACTAAAGGTTAGTGGAGGAAGGTGAGTGGGAGATGGTCTAGATGGGTGATGGGTATTAAAGAGGGACATTTCCTAGTTGTCATAAATAATTGGCAAAAAACAAAAGTCACCACAAGAATGATCAACAACTGTAATGATACTGATCATTACTGATAATGATCATGCTTCTCTAGGCTTTGAACCTTTCAGTACATCCTCTCCCAATAGATATTAAATAACTCCCAAATATGATACGTACAACCCAGAAGGATCTGGACCTTATCAGAATTTTTGTAATGTTTCTTTCACATTAATCTATCCTTTAAATCAAGTGTCTTGCATTTTCCCCCCAACTGGTTATCCAAATGTCCCAATTCATCCCCTGAGCAGCTGTGAAATTGATCTTAAATACAAATCTGATCTTGCCATTCCCATGCTCAAAACCCTTCAGCATTTGTTCTTGAGATAAAGTCCATATTCTGAACCATTTATGACTCCAGTCTTTTCTTTGCCATTCTCCCAGCACCCTGTAGCTTCCAAACTCCCAATAAACTATTCTAAATCTAACTTCTGGACTATGGCAGAGGCTATTTCCTTTACCCCGAATATTTTGTCTCTTAGTCTTCTTGGCTGACTCCTAATCATTCAGATCTTAAGTTAATCTTAATCTCTTTAATGAGACTTTTCTCGAAACTTTGCTCTTTGCTCCTACATCTTTTGCTTACAGGAGCTTAGTGCTTATCACCCTCAGTTGGACTAAATGTGTATACACTTTTGGATCAGCTCATTCTAATGATCTTACGTTTTTGAATATTTACAAAATTGATGAAATTACTTTTTGCATTCAATATACTTTTCATTATAAAATGAAAAAGCAAAGAGGAAAAAGATAAACAGTCCACACAATGTTGACATAGTAGCTCAGAGTTCTCATGTTATAATATTGACATCCTCATGAAATTCCATGAAGATGGAAATAGAGATACCCAGAAGTATTGCTTAAAAGATTAAAAGTCTCAAAAAAAATAAATAAAAGATTAAAAGTCTCATTTATCTTTCCTATAACACAGTAGATCAAAAAGTCCTCTGTCCGTTCTCCATTCTATATGTTATAATGCTTTCGAACTTAGTTTTTGCTGAAAGGCTACTTTTCCTTCTTTTAATAACAGCTTTTAAAGTGGAGGATTTTGTAATAATGGGTTAAAAGATGAACCCTATATTTTCTTCAATTATAATTATGTGGTTAAACTTAATGAAATAACTTTGGAAGTACCAGGTTACAATCCCAAAGAAGTCAATTTTTTACTTAAAGTTTCTCTATCTCAGAGTCAGCATAATTGGGCTAACTAGACCTTGAAGATTTAGGGACAAGTTAGCTTCTTCCACGATGCTGCAAGAGAATTTGAATTACCATGTCTAGTAAGTTCTGGGCATTCAAAAGAGAAATCAATTCATGATATATGTTAGATGTCTGAGGGATTTCGCGAAGACTCTTGGGACAGTGTTTAAGTAGACTTAGATGGCATTGTGGTAGTTTACTTCTTGCCTTCTAGTTGCTTTTTCATGATAATGATTTGAAATATTTCCAATTAAAAAAAAAATCATCTCGGAACAAGCACTGGCCCTCAAGGGAGTTCACCAATAGAGGTGCTACTTAAATGTTTTAAAACAAAGATTTACTTTGCCAGAAAGTGGCTTCCCTTTAATTTAAACCCCATAAAGCAAGATCATGAGAAAACAATGGAGCTTTGTTAAAGTAAAGAAGGCCCTACATCTCTTTTGCAGTAGGATCATGGTTTTATTTTAGAAGTGTGATTTCCCATGAACTCTTGACATGTGGTTTATTTTACAAAGACTATCTTCCCTCTGTCTTGCAGAGCTTCAGACCTTCAGTTACCAGCAGCGATTGGACCTGTTTTCTGGAAGATTCTCATTTCGTTTTCCCAGTGGACCTTCCCATTTTCCTATCCCATGGGATACTTGCCATGCTTCAGGGAAGTCATATGCTCTCAAAATGGAACTGAAACAGTTAGATTACCTGTTTCAAAACTACAGAAGGAAATTCTGGAGTGCATGATTTGTCTTGTGCCAAAGGTATGCCTTATAGCGCTGCATTCAGATGATCACTGACACCAGTATTCTACTTCATCTGTGCTTATGCCCAATGGCAGTGATAGCACAAAAGGTGATTCCCTGCCACTGACATTATTTTTTTTCTTTCTCTCTATCATTATTCGATATGGTTTTGTTAAAGAGATACAACCTTAATAAAAGGAAACCATCCTTACCATGGTGCCTACCAAGAACCTTATGGATGGGAGTCACTCATCACATCTATAATAAACCTTTTTCCCAGCGTTATATGTTTTAATTTGATCATAAAATTTTTTTTCCTCTTAGCTGAACATGACACCTCCCAGCTTGGGAATACTTTTATTTTTTGAGTAAAAAGTGAACCTACTTGGCAATTTCTAATGAACATAAATAAGAGGAAACTATTTACCCCTGTGCCATTCCTCCCCATTTCATTGCTGTCTTTAGTGACAAAAGTACCAATTTTCAATGCCTCAGAACCCAATAATTAAAAGTAATTTACTTTGTGTTCTCATACTACAAAGTGAACAACATCAAATCACAGAGGCATATTTGGGTTTATATAGGGGAAAAGTTGTAGTAAGTTCCATACTCTGCAGCATCCAGAGGAAAATCCACACCATGTCTCCAGTGACTCTTTCTGCACACATTTATGACACCATGTCTTTAGTACACTATGCCTTTAGAATGTAGTAGGTGTTTAACAACCATTTTTTTGATGTGGTTATACTGTTTTGTAAAAAAAAAAAAAAAAAAAAAGATCTTCCTTCCCCCAGAGAATATCAAAATGCTTCATTCACTAGGAACAGCCACTTTTCAGTTTTTTTAAAAGTAAGACTTTCAGCAAAATGCCAACAAGGGGCCTGCAGTGCTGAGGGCAGACAGTAGGCCCTGACAAAGATGTGTTTGCTGATCCAGAAAGCAAATTTGTGCTCTAGGTATTCAATCGATACAAAACTATGAATAGAAAGAATATTCTGGTCCAGTTTGGCAAGGTACAAGGATCAACCTACGTGTGTTGGCAAAGTTCATTTTAGCCACTGGAATAGATAAGAGCTCTGGAAGTTTCTGTGTTCCCAGGTCATAATCTAATCTTCATGCCCACAACCAATAAGATTCCTAGGACATCTTGAAAGCATTTCAGATCTGCTCTTGGGACTGTGCCTTAGCACAGTGGGGAATGGTTCTTAGCACTCTGAATCACCCGGGGGAGCACCCAGCAGGCTGCCTGAGATCTTGCTTCAATTCCCCCAGTAATTCTAACTTCAAGCATGGTCACTGCCTCAAGCCTCCTTTACCTGTATCCTACGCATCACTCAGGCCCACAAGATAAAGACACTGACCCAGAGCAAGCTCTGTGATGAGGAGAGGGCACAGCCCCCAACCCCCTGACCATCCACGGAAGTTTGTCAAAAATATCAAAAAGCTCGGACATGACTAAACAGGGTCACGGATCATTATGAAACAATACTTAATTATCTATTTAACACAAGTGACGGTAAAAGATTTCAAAGGCAAATACAGAAGGTTACACAGTTGTGAGCAAAACTTAGCCCTTTTAATGTTAAGACTTAGTTTTTCCGAGTAATCAAAGACCTGCCTGCTGATAATGAGCACAGGAAATCGCTTTATTAAAACACAAAATCTTTGCTTTCTAGGCAGAATACTTAAAAGGTAAAGAAAACCCTTTCACAGGGGCAGACTGAGAGTCCAAGAAAACTTTTATCTGTTCAGCAAATCAAAGAAAATGAACTTTTAGTTTTATAGAAGTACACAATTAATATTATAGCTTACTTTCAAAACCCGTATAAAAACAACTCAATATTAGCCGGCTTCATTGCACAAAATAAAAATTCTTTCTCTCTTCTTAACTTTCTACTCAATTTGCCCTTTATTTTCCACTTGCCTATTTTGAAATCACTGGTTTACTTTGAAACACAGTTACTTTCTTTTCTCATAACAAAAATGCACTTTCATCCTCTCATACCTTTTCTTAGCTGAAAACACATCTTATTTGCACACAGTTATTTCCTTCATTATTTCTGGCAGCTTTAATCTTACATATGAGAATCCTTAACCCTTAGATACTTTCATTTCCCGTGAAAATGAAGTAGTAAGCAGTTGTGAACTAACTACCTGTCACACCAGTTTTCTTTTCTGCTGACAAATTTATGAATACATTTCATAAGTTCTAGAAACGTGTTCTTCCCCATAATACAATTTCTCAATGTCAGACTAAGTATGTTTAACAGACCCAAATATCTTTAGCTTCTCTGTAAGAAGAAAGCCAAAAGTAGGTAAACTTATATTCAGTAATTAATGTTTCATTATTTTATTGGGAATTATCTAGATAGTCAATAAATTTTTACCTTTTAATTTAATTTAGCAAAATGTTAAAGTTCAAAGTTGCCAAAAAGATTTTGGAAGCTATTTTTAAGTATACATACAAAAAATATAATTTTTGCTTAAAAGTTCACCTAAAAACTCTTATCCTACTTACATCTACCTAAATCATTGTCCCCAACAATAATGTTTAAACTACCCATGAAATCTTTATGAGACATTGGGCACAGTTAGCTATCACATCAGCAATTCTTCTTGCTGTCAAACTTTGCAGGGGATAAAATGAACTTATTTGATCTTTCCTAATCTATGTAGAATAAAAGTATTATAGTGCTGATAACTCTAAAGACATGTCTATTTTAACTAATCAAAAAACTTAAACTAGTTTAATAACAAATACTTTTTCAGATAACATTAAACCTGAAAAGCATTTGGGTTCATTTCTGTTATATCTCTGAGAGCTTAATGAATAGTTAATTTATAAATACTTGATTTTTAAGCCAGGTAAGTAGAGTTCTTTATTAATTAATTTTGGCAATGCTCTTCAGAGGTAGAAAAATATCCCGTATCTATAATATTGTATTTAATTTATATATGTTTATATATAAACTATGTCATATAATATACAATTTATTGATACACACACATAAACATACAGACAGAAACGGATCTTATAGCTTTATTTTAAAATTTTCACCATGAGATGGGTATGAGAATACAACATTCACTGGTTTATAAAAGAGTAGTTGGATCCAAACTTTGTTTCTGGCAGATCTAAGGTTACGTGTTTAGATAAAAGCTTGTTGTGCTAATATTTGTGGGGAAGACACTTAAGACTTTTCATTAGCCCGGTTTACAAATACCTCCCTCTTCCTTTTTTTTCTTTTTTCCTATAAGAATCATCTCTCTAAAGTGTGCATGTAAAAGAATGATTCTTGGGGCACCTGGTGGCTCAGTTGGTTAAGCGTGCGACTTCAGCTCAGGTCATGATCTCACGGTTTGTGGGCTCGAGCCCCGTGTCGGGCTCTGTGCTGACAGCTAGCTCAGAGCCTGGAGCCTGCTGCAGATTCTGTATCTCCCTCTCTCTGACCCTCCCCTGTCTCTCTCTCTCAGAAAAAGAAAAATGATTCTTTGGTCCTAGAGAAGATAAGGGTTTAACATCTACATCACAAAGGCACAGAAAAAGTATCCAATTTTTCACAAAGGAGTTGTGGAGTATGTTTGCCTGCTGTAACAGGTAGAAGGTAATTACAACTAAAATTGTTCCTTTTTTAATGCAAAACAAATCTGTTTCCAATGTTCTGATCTTTTACAATATCTCTAAGCACTGTGAGGTGCATAGGGCAGGTTTGGGGATTGATCAGGATACGTGAGCTTTGAATTGCTTCTAGAGCCACGTTTCTGCTGCTGTGCAGATGTGTAAGACCATGAGAGTTATTTCCAACTCCCCGAAGAACTGGATGGTTGCCTGAATATTGAGGACTCACCTGTCTTTCCATTTAACTTGCTTCTTCACAACAGGGAGATTTCCAACCAAATGGCTTTATAATTTAAAAGATCTGCTGCTGTCCAGGGGACATGAATTGTTTTGTGGCAGAAGTCTAGGATACATCTGCAAAGGGTATTTCATAGGAAGGCCTGAAGCTGGCTGAGCCTGAGAGCAGAGCCGGGGAAAGCAAGAGGGACCGGAAGGGACAGAGCCCTACTGCCCATCTTAGGTGCTTCTGCTGAACATATGTCCTGGCCTTCAGTATTACATGAACAGCTGATGTACCCTGGGCCTGGAGATCAGGTCAGAAGGCTCTCTGCAAATCTTGTGGGAAAAGAGAGGCTAAAATAGGCAGATGGAGCCCGATTTTGAGAAGAGGGATTTACACTGGATGAAGACATTAGTTTTTGTTCTAATTTCAGTTTGTCTTGTTAAAGGAGTCCCTAAGGCTCACCATTACATTCCTTTGTGTTCACTTTTTTTTACGTTTATTTATTTATTTATTTTGGGAGAGAGAGCACGCACAAGTGGGGGCAGCAGTGAGAGAGGAAGAGAGAGAGAATTCCAAGCAGGTTTCACACTGTCAGCACTGAGTCCCACATGGGGCTCAATCTCAGGAACCATAAGATTATGACGTGAGTCAAAACCAAGAGTTGAATGCTGAACCGACCCAGCCACTCAGGCGCCCCTGTATTTACTTTTTAACTAAGTCTTTCCCTACATACTAAGGAACAATCTTTTATGATGAGAGCTCTCTAAAAGCAAATGTCGGGGTACCTGGGTGGCTCAGTCGGTTAAGTGTCCAACTTCAGTTCAGGTCATGATCTCACAGTTGGTGGGTTCAAGCCCTGCGTTGGGCTCTGTGCTGACAGGTAGCTCAGAGCCTGGAGCTTGTCTTCGGATTCTGTGTCTCTCTCTCTCTCTGACCCTCCTCCTGCTCATGCTGTCTCTCTCTCTCTCAAAAATAAATAAAACATTTAAAAATTTTTTAAAAACAAATGTCGTCAAATATAGAAGTTCTCCCATTCTGGCCATTGACAAGTAGGGTCTATTAATCTCATGCACCTCTTAATGGCTAAACCAAGGATGCAAAAGGCATCCCACAAAAGAGTACAAAACATGCAGCCTGCACAATCTCCAGAAAGTTTACTCCTAGAAATCCCTTCATCATCACAGATGGTAAGAACTGTGAAGTGAACACAATATGTCCAGTCTCTTATGGGAACATGAGACACCTTAAGTCACAGATCTGATAACCTGTGACACCAGGCAGGTGCTACAGCAATAGGACTTTTCCAGCACTAACAAGACAGCAAAACTGAGATGACCAAGGCCCCTTATGGACTGGGACCCCTTATGACCAAATCCTCTGAGAGCTGGCACAGACTGACAAAGAGAATGCTGCTTATGATTTCATATTTGGGAACCCCAGTCTATTCAACTGGCCACCAAGATGCACAATGGTACGTGTAGCTTCTGGATGACAGAGACCAGAGAGAATGTCCTCCCTGGTCACAAAGCCAAGCTCTAAGAACAGAGAACAAGACAAAAGGAAACCCTCTTCTGATTATGGTTTTCCTCCTTAGGACAAACAGCACAAAAGACAATAATGACCATCTCTGAGGGGAAAGGGCCCAACAGAAAACAAGAGTACTTACAACAAACCCTTACCAGAGTTGCTATACCCACGGAACGAGTTCACACAAATATTTTCTCTTGCTAATCTAAATTTGGGAAAAGGGGAAAACTCTCAGCACTTTTGCTGCCAACAGACCTTACAGGCAGAGACTAACATGGTAAGAATTCTCACCTCCTGCAGGCTCTGGTAAGGGTCCCAGTAGCTCTCATCTGCAGCAGCCTCAGAGTGAGCAGTGCCCAGCCAGGGAAGGTCCCATCCGGGTCACTAAACTGTAGGGGCAGAAAGGTTTTCCCTTCTTTCCTTCTGGGTTCTTTGACTGGTCTAATAATTAAACTGACATAAGATCAACAGGAGAAAAACAAACAGAAGTTTAATAACATGTATACCTTCTGTATACATGAAAGAAAACCACGGAAACCAAGTAATTGCCGAAAATGTCAGAAGCTTTCACCTCAAATACCATCATTAGCTAAAGACAGAAGACTGGGGGTGGGGAGTGAGTTATGGGAGGTCACCAGGAAAAACACAGTAAGCAAGGGTTAGGTTGCTAGGCAGATAAAAATTATTTGGCTTTTTCATCGATAAGAGTTTCTAGAAATTGAGTCATCCCCTTCTTCCCGATACAGAAGGGGGACAAAGGAGATTTCTTTTATACATGTAAATGTCTCTTACAAAAGGTAATTTCTACTCAGTTTTTAGAGTTTTTCATATGTCTCTTTCTTAAAAATAATCAGCCCAGGAATGCCTGGGTGGTTCAGCTGATTGAGTGTCTGACTTGGGCTCAGATCATGATCTTGTAGTTTGTGAGTTCAAGTTTCACATCAGGCTCTCTGCTGTCAGTCCAGAGCCTGCTTCGGATCCTCTGTCTCCCTCTCTCTGTGTTCCTTCCCCACCTGCACTCTCAAAAATAAAAAAATAATAATAAATGAAAAAATAGCCCCAAATAATCAATATGTCAAAGGAGCATATTTTGGAGTGGCAAAATCTATTCACTTTCAAGATATAGGCATCATTTATGGCCCAGCCCAAGTGTCCTATCATCTGTAGGCTTTCTTCAGCCACTCTGACTAAACACACTCATTACCATTGACTTCTCTGAGTCCTTACAGGCAGTAATCATACAGCCACTGGAGAAATTTAGAGTATAATCTGGCCCCTTGGGCGAGCCCCACAAGTGTAGTGGCCACATCTACCTGTCTATCAGCATATCCCCTGTTCATGGCATATAATAGAAGCTTAATAGGTGTTGGATCAAAAAATGAATGAATGAATGAGGGGTGCCTGGCTGGCTCAGTCAAAGGAGCATATAACTTTTGATCTTGGGGTCATGAGTTTCAGCTCACGTTGGGGTGTAGAGATTACTTAAATAAATTTTAAAAATAAAGGAATGAATGAAGTGGCTCTTTAGAAACTGGATGAAATTAAACATGATGCCTAAATAAATTCTTTCATTCCAGATTAGGCTAAAAAGTATAAGAGTAACAATTATGCCACCTCACTGAATATAATGACTTATTCTGGAACACTGCTACTGGTCAGGAATAGAGATGAAAATCAGGCAAACCGGACAAACCATCTGACATTTGGCAAATGACCATCTCTAAATCTATTTTCTCACTTGTAAAATTTTTAAAAATTAAAAAAAATTCTTAAGTGTACATCCATCTTAAGTGGATGTTTTCCATAGTAACCTTCAACAACGAACCTACATACCACCTTCTTCCTCTCAACATTAGAAAGAGATGAGAGAGAAGAAGAAAAAAAACGCAATGGGACAGAGTGTTGTTTCTATGCATTTTCCCTGTGAGCGGTTGGTCCCTTGCCCTCACCACTCCATCGAGCCCATGAAGTATAGCTCAATGAATAACTAACAGATGATTACATTTATGAGGAAAGAGTACTCAGAGCAGACAGCTACTTCCTACAGGTGACAAGCAATCTTCCGCCAGGGCTTCACCTGACGAGTCATTTTGGGACGTGATCACAAGGGTTGGAGACTGATGAAATTATCCTGTCCAACATCAAACACAAAGTGGTTGTAAATCAGCAGAGGCTGTGGCAGAAGGAGAGCAACTCATTCTTTATGCTTTGCAGACAGTCTTCCACCTGGGGGCTGCATCAAGCATCCTAACAATCATTAAGTGACCTATAAAGAGATTTAATTTAAAAAAAAAACATTAGGGTATCTATTGACTCGAATCCTTCAGCTGTCTTGAGAAAGTTGATTTGAAAGCAAGTTATATGATTTAAAAACTTGAATGTGTTGAGGCTAACTCAGCATAGCATGGCAACATGTATAAATAAATAGATGTCTGTCTGTTATAACTCTCCATGTGACCTTGCCAGGCGATTGTGCACTGAACTTAGACTATCAGCATGTTTCCTGAGGGTCACGTAGGGAAAAGCAAACCAAAATAAAAAAAAAGCGAGCCAGCCAGAGTTTAACCTGGTCAAGGGAGTTCTGCAGAATCAGAAATTGATCTTGCAAATGACTTCTATAAAAAAAGAAGGAATAAAAATAGGGTTGATTTACTCGTGGTATCTGCCAAACAGCACTTGATTTACACGTGATCTAAAGAAATGTGCAGAAACTGTTCTGAAGTTGCCCTATGGACGGAATCATATTTTAAGAGTAAAAAATTGGCAGGTTTCATTGAATAGGGAAGGAGCTTTCTAAGGATCCCATTTCCCCATCACCGCAAAAGGGATTTATATGCATTGTTCCCTTTAGTGGTGCTGGGAAGTTTCGGTATAAATCCTTTAGATTTCACTGTGGGTACCAGCTACTCAGAGGCTCCCAGGGCTTGATGATTCGCACAAAATTGTGGTTTAAAAAAAATGAGTGGAAAAACTATTTTTTAAATGGTTCTGCTGGAAAGGTAACCGAGCTTCCCCGGGGGTCAGGTCACGTCTTCTACAACCCCAACGCCTTCCTGAGTTACTTGCATAACAGGCTATGTGAGGGCATTTGAGTGGCTCTGCATGAAAGGCCTATGCACATTTAAAAAGGCTGTGTGAATAGGAATTGTGACTGATGTAAAAATACCCCCTGCATTTTATTTGGTTCCTAGCTCTCCATTTGTAATTGAAATGAAGCTTCAAAAATGCCTCTTGCCTTTACATTTTTATGAAATCATACCTCTGATCTCCTAAGAGTATTGTTCTTCAGGTAATTTTGCCTCAGCGATTGAGGGAGATGAGAGCTTAATTTTTTTTAATTTGCAACTTCTCACAAAACAGTCAATAAGTGGGGGGAAAAAGAATAAAATGCCTCAGATGGTAAAAAAGAAAACGCCTCTATTTGAAAAGAAAAGTGAATGTAGGAAGGAGCTGCTGAGTTTCCCAAGGAGCATGCTCTCAGCAGCTCTTTCTTGCCGGCTATTTCTGTGCATGGTCTGGTCTGTAGGGCTGTCTCCCAGTTGAACTTTAATTATCCTGCACTTTTCAGGGAAGGTATGTGTTGGCTTGTAGCCAATGTGGGCTACGACTCTTCTTGTCACTACAGTGTCTAACAGCATGTACAGAACAATATCCCAATTAGATCTTTAAGTGTTAGAAATATGATACACCAGGGCATTTTTCTCGGAGGCTGATCAGTGGGGTGTTTCAAAAACACACAGAAGGTAAGCTTTATTCTAATCCTTTAAACAGCAGCCCAAGAAGGCAGCCCAAGTAACAAAAAACATAACTAGACAGGTGAGTATCTCTTCAGCTTGTAATTTTCTTTATCTTAAAAACAATTCATAGGTCAGAAGGGTCAAACTATCATTTAAAAATTTTTTTCTACTTATTCATTTTTCAGAGAGACAGAGACCAGGGTGAGTCGGGGAGAGGCAGAGAGGGAGAGAGAGAGAATCCCAAGCAGGCTCTGCACAGTCAGCACAGAGCCCCATGTGGAGTTCAAACTCACAAAGCCATGAGATCATGACCTGAGCGGAAACCAAGACTCAGATGCTTAACCGACTCGGCCACCCAGGTGCCCCTCAAGCCATCATTTTAAAGAACATTCTTTTAGTTATTATTACCTCTCAAGACACAAACTTCATTTCCTTGGTAACAAACGGAACTTTTTGTGCCTCTAGATTCATAATGTTTTATTGCTAACTGGAGATTTCTGGATAAATTAACATGAGGGATGTTTTAAGTAGCCATGTAACTTAGATTCCCTTTCAGGTTAATTCTCCAAACTAATAAAGTGAAATGCTCCTCTCTCTATGTCTACAACTGTCTCTCTCTGTCTCTCCCTCTTTCTTTGCTCCCCTTATCCTCTCCCACCTCCACCCATATATCAGAGATGGTAAGAAAGAAAAGATGTGGCAAAGGAAGCAAGCTCCTTTTATTCTTCTGCTCTGTTGAGACAATAATTGTGTAAAATGTCTGGACTAAGTTAAAATAGCCAAAGACAGCCTTTAATTTATACCCTGCAATGGGTTAAGGGTCCAGTCAGTCTTTTCTGTTTCTATCAGTCACTCTCTTTATAACAATTGGACTAAGTTATTTTGGATGTTAAAGTATTTAAATTCTTTCCATTGGCCCTACAGTCAACCACCGCATGGGTTATCAGCTCCATGGACTATTAACTATTTTCAGATGGAGTATGTAAAGACTTCAGATATGCCTGTGCTGATGATAAGGCTTAGAAGGAGGTAGACAAGGAATGGGGGTCACAACCAAAGGACAGCAGTGGACACATTTCTGAGGAACTAGGGGAGAAGGGAAAAGTAAGTTCCATTTTCACACACAGTTGTGACCTTCCTCTCATTCTATGTGCGCACACATACACTCACACAATGAGACTTCCTTTTGTGATATAAGTACAACAGATGGCTTAAGTGTGATTATTTGGTATGATGTTTCAAGTTTTCTTAGTTCACTGTAGTCTTCACAAAAAACAACGAAATACTTCTGCTTTCTATTGTTTATCATTTATGATTAGGTACTTCTTTCAAAAAATATCCCATAAATGCCGAAAAACTGGACACACTCCATCTTTCAAAATATTGGCTAATATTTAAAGAAGAATGAACGTCTAAGCCCTTGTTAAGTGAAGCAGCTTAATATATGCTGAAGGAAAAGATGGCATAATTATTGGGCAAAGGATTTAAATGAAATTTCTAATTTCTAATTAGTAATATCAGGGCAAAATGTCATTAACACAGCCAAGCACAGAAGTCTGAGATTATGTGACGTAAAACTGGTGTCTTTATGAATCTTTCTTACGGGCTTCACTTCAAAGAGTGACTGGTACTGACTGGTGTCTCTGAACAATTCCCCCAATTTCAGTTCTACCTGGACCACCCTCCTCTACCACTTCCAGGCCCAGGAAGGGACCATGGAACTGGAAAAGAACAAGTCATCTGATATTACAGCATATTTTAAGAACCAAAATGGTCATGGGGCGCCTGGGTAGCTCAGTTGGTTAAGCGTCTGACTTCGGCTCAGGTCATGATCTCACGGTTCATGGATCTGAGCCCTGCGTCAGACTCTGTGCAGAAAGCTCAGAGTCTAGAGCCTCCTCTGGATTCTGTGTCTCCCTCTCTCTCTGCTCCTCTCCTGCTGTCTCACGCTCTCTCTCTCTATTTCTCTCTCTCAAAACGAAATGAACATTAAAATTTTATTTAAAAAGAACCAAAATGATTACAATGTTGAGTAAAGGCATAGAACTGATAAACTTGGAAGCCTTTTATGAATTCCCAAAGTGTTTTTATAACCTTGGCAGGAATGGAAGAGAAATTACTTCTGGCCCTCAGAGTTAATTTCTGGGCTTCTCTGGTGCCCAGACTAAAGGATTTAAAAAATTGATCTAAAGAAGTGTTTTCAGTAGAAAAATTAACAATGATAATTCAGATTAATCTTGAATAAATTCAATTCAATGAACAAGTCATCTATTTTAACATAGATGTCTTTCGTTGATACGGTAGCTCCCAGAAACACGGCAAAACTTTTCTTTTTTTCCAACATCCTTTTATGGATCAGGCTGTCACAAGAGAAGTCAGGTGATTTGCCCAACTTTGCACAGCCAATGAGCGGTAGACCAGGACTAGAACCTGTGGATTGACCCCCCCCGCCCCATAAGCTTCTCTGTGCTACTCCCTAGCCCAACCTTCACAGCATTAACGTGTGATAAGTTGATGCTCCCATAAGATGTCCAGCTTGTTAGAGTAGACCCACTGCAGTCACAAAGACAACGACTGGTTTTCTTTAACTTTCCTTCCATTTATTTTAGTGGACGCTGTGCAGTGCCATGCTGAGCCTCAGTGGAATAAAAGGAAAAACAATAATACTGATTTTGTCTTTATTTAAAATATTGATATTGTGGGGCACCTGGCTGGCTCAGTCGATAGAGCATTCAACTCTTGCTCTTGGGGTTGTAAGATCGAACCCTGTGTTGGGTGTAGAGATTACTTAAAAATGAAATCTTTTAAAAAATAAAATAAAACATTGTAGTTATTATGGAGTTTTTTCATAATTTAATTTTTTTTTTTTTTTTTTGAGAGAGAGCATGAGTAGGGGAGAGAGGCAGAGAGACAGGGAAAGAAGAATCCCAGGCAGGCTCCATGCATGGAGCCCGACATAGAGCTCATTTCCACAACCCTGGGATCATGACCTGAGCCCAAATCAAGAGTCCGTTGCTCAACTGACTGAGGCACCCGGGAGACCCCAGTAATTTTAATTCTTAAAAATATCATTAAAATATTATTTTGATGACTGAAATTTGGTGCATCCCCACACCTCTTAAATTTTGCACCCCAGGCAAATACCTTACTTGCCTCATATAGCCCCTGGTACTTTACAAAAAGTAAAGTCACTAAAAGTTTCTATCCAATGTTTCTCAACCTAGTATCACAGAGAGGTAGATTGTATTTGAGCCCGTAGAGGAAGGAAGCTGTCACTTCTGTTTTGCTATTGGCTTCTGTCTGGGAGTTCAAGGTTGGTGTGCAGCTTTACATGACCCCAGGTGGCAAGCTTGTCCTCACCTGCCTGGGAAGGGAGAAGCACTATGGGAACCTCGATTGCTCTGGATTCCTTACCAAAAGGCCTGGGACCCAGTCAGGGTCACATCAGGAAAGCTATCGACCACCCATATACTCTCTATTGCTCATTTACATTATGATTAAAGCTAGTGTCCACTGGGGGCTCTTTAGGAATGTAGGGGGATGGGGAGAAAGAGGAATTCTCTAGGGTGTCATGTGGCATTATCTCAAGTCGACAGGTCTTCAATCCCAGATCTTGTAGACATCAGAGAACCCTAGCCTCCCTTTTAATGAAACAAACCTGGTTTAGGTATTCTTGTGGATATACAGCTTTCCTTCAATATATACTCATCAGTGCTTTATTTTAAGGAGGTAGAAACACATTTTGCAAGTTCTTTCTTAGCCTAGACAACTTGAGGGGGGAAAGGCAGCATAAAAGTAAATCTATAAAAAAAGAAGCTTGAAATACTAGATTTTATTGAATTCTTTCAATCACACCTAAATCCAATGGTAGTTATGGTGACAACCTCACAAAGATTATTCTCATATTTAGCCTGGCATTTAGCTGTAGTTCTTCATGTACCTTGTCTCATTCCAAATCACAGACTCCTGATGACAGAGTCAATAAGATAGAGTAGGTAAAAAAAGGACAGGAAACTCAGGGATGCTTGACAACTGCTCAACAACTATTAGATATTACTTTTCTACTAAAAGAGCATTCTGGGGCAAAATTTTAGTCTCCTATGGAATCTGCCTTTCCATTAATTGTACTACCCACCTGAGTGGAGCAGACATTACTTACCTGAGTGGTGTCATTACTTTAGAAATTAAAATATTTACATTTAAAAAGATATCAACCCCCCCCCATAAAAGTTGTAGGTATGTGGGAGGAGGAAATAAAATTGATACTCTTTGTGGCTCATGGTCTGTAAGTTATGTCTGTCTTCATGGATTTTGATAGCTTATGTTTTGCCAGGTTTTCATTTTATCTTAGCTAACACCCCGAACAGAAAACACAGCAAGTAGGTAAAAAAATCATCTGTGAACCATAATAAATGGATTTCTGCCAATGACAGGTCATGATACAGAAAAAAATCTGTGATGACCCTCTTTCCTCTACACTCATTTATCTCCTCCTGGTGTCCACTGATAGATTCTTGCTGTATGATTTATTGCAGAAAAACACCACCTAGAAATGGGCTTTTGATAAAATTGTTCAAGGATTCCTGGACAATAAATCCTAATCTTAACATGCAATGCTGCAGAATGTTTCACCTTTCTTATGCTATAAATAAAATATGCCAAATGTGATAATAAATCCATACATTTAAGCACTATCTATGTAGTTTAGGAAATAAAGTCATAGTATGTATGCCCAATGTTAATAGCAGTTCTAAGCCTGTTGATATTGATGGCAGTGTTTGTCCATTTGCCATCCAAATTTTTAGGACTTTATAGTACTTATGAAATTTTATGGCTTTTATCTGCCTCAGAAGGCTTGATCTGCAGAGCATATGTGGGTTAAGCATAATCAGTTTCTGGTGGCTTGAATCAAAAGAGATGTTTCCTGAACACAGACAACTTGCTCTGGGAGACAGCTGAAATTTTGAGTTCATGCGGAGACCTTTCTCATAATTAATCATCTACTGAGGAAGTGATGAGAGGCTGGGTCACCTTACCGTGACCCCACTCATGGCCCAGGATGTTAAGGGCACAGAGCCCTACTATTTAGGCTTCTTCTCATAAGCTTAAAGACAGGTATTTGACTTCCATACATGGTAGAAGGTTGAGGGAGCCAAGCCCTACTGATCTTCTTTGAGCTGATTTTCTCATCACTGCATGGAAACCTAAAGACTGATTTTAATTGCTGAGGGCCCATGAAGCTTATAAACAATTGGAAACATCCATCTAATCAAAAAGATGGAAGCAAGATCTTAATCACATGTGGGTTTCTCAAACTTGGCACTACTGACATTTGGGGTTGGATAATTCTTGTTGTGGGTGGTGGTTCTGTGCATTAGGGGATGTTTAGCAGGCTCTCTGGTCTCTACTCACTAGAAGCTAGTATCTTTCCTCCATCATCCCAAGCTGTGATAACCAGAAATGTCTCCAGACACTGCCAAATGTCTCCTGCAGGGTAAAATCATCTCTGGTTGTATACCACATCGATCGATCCTATAAAATACATGTTAATAATAACCATGACATTAAAGAGAACAAAACTACTTTTATCTGCAGAAAAAGGAAAAGAGTCAAAGTAAAAGATGCTGAGTTTGGGAACGAGAGTGAGTTGGCTTTTATTTTAAAGAAGGCTGAAGGATGACCTCCCTATCCCACGCACAGAGAAAAGGAAAACTCCCACGAAGTGCTGTTACTAAGAAATCATGTGTTAAATACCACATTGTGCAATCATTTACATTGAACTTGACAGAATTAAAATATGGATGTAAAAATAGGGTGTGCTTGAAAATAGTGACCACACTAGAAAGGAGGAAATGGAAATGAGAATCAAGGAACCTAAGGGAAGTTTTTTTCTCCACCAAATTGGAAGTGGAGAAATCCATTATATCATATGAAGCTTTCTTTGTGTCCTCAGATATTTATTGAAGGTCAAAGACAGAGATGCCTAATGGGTTATGATTATGTGAAATGAAGTGAGAAACAATGTTTTATAACAGCAAACACTTTTTATAGTGACAGTGTATTATGTTCACTAAAACGTCTTACAGCTGCCTTGTCCCTGGTATCCATGGCTCAAAGCAGGAAAATAATATGTTATTCAAGAAATACATAGAAATTGGGGGTGTGACTTGTTCAGAGCTAGGTCTCTTGTCTCAAGACCCAGGAAAATTTCCCACTATGCTTTGTCCAACTTGAATAACCATTTACTCTAAAAAAAACATATTGCCTCCTTCACGTCATTTTTTTTTCCATCTCAGCTCTGAAAAAGCATTACATCTTAGTGATAAAGAATTGATGAAGATTTACATCAGGGTTCCCATCATTTTGAGCTTGAGGATACTTTTACAATACTCAAAACTCTCAAAAAATATTCTCATTCATGCATTTATTCCTTAATTTATTCAACAAATATTTATTGAGTGCTTCTGAAATGTCAGGAACTCTTAAATGCCAGGAGCCCTGAGATGAGAAAACAGAAAGAGCCGCTGCCCTGTGTGAAGTGCGCAGTCTAATGGGAGACACAATGTGCTCACTGCTATATCTTAGGACTTAACACGGGGCCCAGCACAATGCACATGTTCCATCAGGGCTCGCTAAAATTTAATGCATGTATCCACATCAAATAAAATCTAAATGGCTTATTTTGGCCTGTGAGACTCTGCAAAATCTGGCTCCGGCCTTCCTGACCGTACCTCTCAGCATCCTTCCCCCACTCTGCTCTAGCCACACTGCTCTCTCTTCTGCTTCGTGTCAAGCTCCACCCACTCACCCCACCCCACATGTCCCATGCATGGACTTTTCTCCTTACATGAAAATATCTTCTTCCATATCTTTGCCTGGCTGGCTCCTTAGTTTAGTGTTCAGCTCAATGCTCCCTTTTCACTGAAGACTTCCCTCACCTGTCTCTCAATACCTTGTTTTATTTTCATGATAGCACTAAGCACTATCTGATACTTTCTTGTTTATTAGCCTCTTTGTTTAGTGTCTGTGTCTCCGTAAAGAATGTTTGTCCCATGAGGACAGGCACTTTGTCAGCTATGTTTATCAACTTAACACCAGTGTCTAGAGCACATCTGGATCACAGTCGATGCTGAAATATTGGTGGGAGGCTGAAGAAAACAAATACACATGTTAATTACAAGATGTAAGGTGCTACTGAGGAAAGAGAAAATTAGCATGGAAAATAGCAAGAGGAGATCTATAAGGTACAATTAGTGAAGAATTCACTGAAGCAGTAACATTTAGGCCAAGGCAAATGCTGTCAGAAATACAGTGTGGCACAGGCCCCAAGGGAAAACAAGATTTTTTGTCTTGGAGGTGCTAAGAGGAAGCTGTGTGGTTGCTATTTAGTAAGCAGGGGAGGGGGAAATGGAAAAGTATGAGGAAGCAAGTTATATAGGGCAGGAGTTAGCAAAAAATGGCCCAGTGCACTAAACCTGCCACATGTTTTGGTAAACAAAATTTGATTGGAATACAGGCATGCCCACTTGTTCACATATCACCTATGGTTGTTTTCCCACCACAACAGCAGAGTTGAGTAGCTGCAAAAGAGATTCTTGTTTCTCTTACCAAGCCTCGAATATTTACTGTCTGGCTTTTACAGAAAAAGTTTATTAACCTCTAAGATCTTGGGCCTGAGGAAACGGACTTGGGTTTCATTTTACTGTAACACTGTCTACAGGTTCTTTGACGTTCCTTCCTTCTAGGGGTGGAGTCTATGTCTCTTAGCCTTGAATCAGGCTCTGTGACTCCTCAGTCAACAGGATACAGAAGTGACACTGTGTACACTCAGTCTTCAAGACACTGACAACTTCTGTTTTGTGTCACTTAAAACCTAGCCACCATGTTGTGAGAAAGACCTAGCAGCCCACAGGGAAGTCTGCAGGGTGAGGCCCACATGGGTACCAAAAGTCGGCACATACTTGCCAGCTTTGTGAAGGAGACTTCCTGAAAGGAGATCCCCCAGCTCCCTAGAGCCACAACTTTAAACTAGGAACAGCAGAGAAGAGCTGACCTCGCCCAAACTGCAGATTGGTGAGCAAAATAAATGATGAAGTGTTGTTTTCAGCCACTTTGCTTTCGGGTGTTTTATGATGCAACAGTGGCAACCAGAACAAACAGGAAGGCATTCATGTCATTTTCTCTACATAGTTTCTCTACATAGTTTCATATTTATTTTAACATACATAATATAGAATCACTTCTTTAATGTTTATCCTTTCTCTCTGTTTTCCTTGCAAAGTATCTTCCAACTGACCACACAACTTTAGTGACTCAATAGATAAATGCATGCCTACTGTATGTAGGAGTCTAAAACATATTCATTGCTTGGTAGCTTGATATTTAAACAAGATATTCAGTTCGAAAGTGAAGGCTCATAATAACAGTACTTCTGTCAATACAAAGGAACATGTATCTAAATAATAAGATTTTTCCTCTCTGGAATTTTAATTGTGAAATTTAGTAAGGTCTCCTTCATGTGATTTTTTTAAATTTCAAAGAACAGTTCAGTTGTCACTGTAGAATTCTTATATTAATAGATTATTCTGGCAGTTCATAAATATCAAATTATTATTCTACTTATGAATTAGCTATTTTTCTTTAAACACATACATTTAGTGCCAGGTTTTTTCTTAATATATAGAAACTCAATCATTAAAAACAGAATTGGATGTTAAAATTAGAAAAATGAGTACCTGAAGATGAAGAAAATGATTTGGAAGAACTAAAAAATTAAAATGTTCCACATATAGTCTCTTTTGGAAATCTGGCTTTGTACTTTGAAGATTGACATAGAAAAAAGCTGATAGAAAAATTTCTTTAGCACTATGCAAATTTTTAATTTATGAAAAAAGCTATATTATCTGCCTGCATATGAGGAATAAAAATCACTGGGCTTTTTTTTAATCCTTTCATTTTACAGGCCACAATAATAGGGCAAGTTACAAAAAAAATTGTTTTCTGCCAACTTTACGGTTCAAACTCTGAGTAAGACTGAGATAATTTATGGTGGAGAAAATGATCTGCATCTGGAATCTGTAGTTGAACCTGCCACATGACTGAGCTAGTTTTTATAAAGAAGCTAGAAATCTGGCGCCACAGCAAATGAAGAAAATGAGTTTAATCACTTAACAAGCGTGCTGCCTTGGATCCTGATGGCTGGAGCAGAATGAAACATCTAAGCAAAGGACAGCAGGTAGAAACATTGAAAGTCTGGGGACCACTGATGACTGGGCATGTCAAACAAGCCAAAACAAGCAAACTTACAAGGACATGGAGGATGGTGAAGTCCAGGACCGCGGCATTATGTGTGCAAGAAGGGAATTCTGTGTTATCTGCGTGACAATAGTTGATAAGATGGCAAATGAAGGCATATGACACTGGCCTGTCAGGGAGGAGTTCCCAGCATGCCGAAGTAGCATCATCCAGTTAATGCTTTAGCCCAATGGAGTTTTTATTTTCAAGACTCAACCATTACATTACTATGAATTGGTTATCCTGGGTCTGAGATGGATTAGAGACAGGCAAAACACGCAAACCACACAAACTCGGAGCAAGGGAGAAAGGCCGAAGCAAAACTCTGGAAACTGATTAAAAATTTCTCTTAAAGAGAACACTGAACACGTTCATAAAAGGAGTCATCCTAGAGAAATGGTTTAAGAACACAAACTCTTTTTACAGCATTCTTAGTGTTCAGCTCCTAGGTTGAATGAAGGTTTTACAATGTTCAACTTATGATTATGCACATATATTGCATTCATTATTTTGCATTTATTAAATACATGTTTAATGTATGCAACATATAGTATATTTTAGTTATTACATAACACAGAACTGGGTTTGAATTCTAGCTCGGTTACTGTTACATTGAGTAAGCTACTTAAATGTTCTAGACCTCATCATCTATAAAATGTATGAAAGTATAAATGTATAAAACAATCTCACTGGAGTTTTTAGAAGGTTAAAAGAGACCGTACATGGAAAGTACTTGGCATAGACTGGTGTTATGTTTAAGCTTGAGGGTAACAGTTTAGATACTAGAAAATAACATCCCAGCAGTGACTGTAATGGAACAAGAATGGCTTTGGACACTGAGAAAAGGATCAGCATAAATTTGGAAAATGGGATTAAAAAAGATTCTGGGGGCGCCTGGGTGGCTTAGTCGGTTAAGCGTCCGACTTTCGCTTAGGTCATGATCTCGCGGTTCGTGGGTTCGTGCCCCGCGTCGGGCTCTGTGCTGACTGCCAGCTCAGAGCCTGGAGCCTGTTTCAGTCTGTGACTCCCTCTCTCTGACCCTTCCCTGCTCAAGCTGTCTCTCTCTCTCTCTCTCCTAGAAATAAATAAAACATTTAAAAAAATAAAAATAAAAAAAAAATAAAAAAGATTCTGGACTGAACTGAACCAAGAGTACTTCCTCACTCATACTGTTAAGTAGTTTCTATTAAATTCTTAGCACTGATAGGGGCACCTGGGTAGCTCAGGCTGTTAAGTGTCAGACTCCTGATTTTGGCTCAGGTCATAATCTCACATTTTGTGACTTCAAGATCCATTTCAGGCTCTGTGCTGACAGTGCAGAGCATGTTTGGGATTCTCTCCCTCTCTCCCTCTCTACCTCTCTGCCCTCACCCTGCTCGTTCTCTCTCTCTCAAAATAAATAAGTAAAAATAAATAAATTCTTAGCACTGAGACAGGAACTTCCACGGATAAACTTTTATAGCTTCTTGGATAAAATTACAATTTTGTTCGCAGTATTGCAAATGAATATATATATATCTTTATTCCATGCTGTGGTTTCAGTCATTCCCAACATATCTGAGAAAATATTCCTTCATAAATTTATTCACTTTTTAAAAAATGTAAGGTCTATGCCCACTGTGGGGATCAAACCCATTATCCAGAGATTAAGAGTCACATGTTTGGGGCACCTGAGCGACTCAAATCAGTCAAGTGGCCAACTTTGACTCAGGTCATGATCTTGTGATTCACAAGTTCAAGCTCCATGTTGGGCTCTGTGCTGACAGCTCAGAGCCTGGAGCCTGCTTCGTTTTCTGTGTCTCCCTCTCTCTCTGCCCCTCCACTAGTAATGCTCTCTCTCTCTTTCTCCTTCTCTCTCTCTCTCTCTCTCTCTCTCTCTGTCAAAAATAAATAAATAAAACATTAAAACAAAGAATCACACGTTCTACTGACTAAGCCAGCCAGGAGTCCCTAAATTTATTTTCTTTTATCAAAGAGATAAATACCAGGATGTTAGAGGGTCACTTCCTAGAGGTCACTGCAGCTCAAAACATCCCTGACCTTTAAGATACCAGTAGCAGAGCCAATATGGGAAAGGAGGTGGGACAATCAAAGCAGACATTCTCTCTCCCTCCCCCTACCCAATAGCAGACCACAGCAGCATCCCTTTAAAAAGCAGCAGCACCCCTTTAAAAAATAATCCATCTCTGGATGGAATCACGTATTCAACATTATTAGATATGGTCTTCGGTTGAGACCTTATTATGATTTATTTGGCAGGCAGTTCAAAGCCCAAAGGGGATAACTATTGGGCTTGTGAAGCAAAAGGAGAAAGAACAGGGAACTCCAAAGAAAGAGGAAAGAAGAATAGGTGATAAAATGTAAAAGGTAAAATATAAAAAATATATAAAAACCTCTGAGTCACTGTCCCATATTCCCATAATACGTATTCCAGGTCATGGCCCTTTTCTACTGCCGGTGAGGTCATTATCCAACAACCATGTTCCAAATCAAACAACTAATAGCTACAAGTTGAGGGTCCTTTACGATAATCCACTATTTGAAAAGATTCAAACCATCTTCTGCTAGACTAATCTACAGAGTTAGTGTTTGTGTGGCATTACACCTACCTTACACCTTCATGTCCCTCAAGGGGACTGAAGACAAAAAGGCATATTTAGCAAATTATTAGCCTCAAGTTTTTTTACTTTATATGTTGAAATAATTATAGATGCCCAGGAAGTTGCAAAAACAATGCAGGTAATTCCTTTGGACCGTTCACCCAGTTCCCCCCAAGGTAACATCTTATATAGGCTCTTACGTAATTATGCCAAAATATCAAAACCAGAAAACTGACATTGATACAATCAACAGGCCTTATTCAAATTTTTCATCAGTTTTACATTCACTCACTTAAGTGTGTACGCCCGTGTGTGCAATTCCATGCAATTTTAGCCTCTGTGGAGATCCATGTAACCTCTACCATAAACATAATGTATACAGAATGCTTCCATCACCATAAAGATCCTTCTTGTGACTCCTTTATAGTCTAACCTCTCTCCTATCTTCCCCCCAAGACCCTCTATCTCCTTCCTAGCCTCTGCCAATCACTAATCTCTTCTACATTTTAAAATTTTTGTCATTTTGGAAAGTTATATAGATGAAATACAATACATAACCTTTTCAGAAATTTTTCCATTCAGTATAATTCCCTTGAGATTCATCCAAGTAGTTTCATGTATCAATAGTTTGTTTCTTTTTATTGCTGAGTTGTGTTCCATCACATGAATGCATCACAGAGTGTTTAACCATTCACCCACTGAAGGACATTTGGATTGTTTCCAGTTTGGGCAGTTATAAATAAATCTGCTACAAACATCCATGTACATATTTTTTGTGTGAACTTAAGTTTAAATTCTCTGAGATAAATGCCCAGGGGTGTGATTGTTTGGGTGTATTGTAAGTATGTGTTTAATTTTTTAAGAAACTGCCAAATTGTTCTCCAGAGTGGCTGCCAGCAGTTTACATTTCCATCAGCAATATGAGTGATTGAGTTTCTTCATATCCTCACCAGCATTTGGTGTTGTCATCATTTTTTATTTTAGCTGTTCTAATATCTGTGTAGAGATATCACATCAGGTCTTAATTTGTGTTTTCCTAATAGCTAGTGATGTTGAATATATTTTCATGTGCTTATTTGCTATGTGTATGTCCTCTTTTGTGAATTATCCATTCACAACTTTGGCCAATTTTCTATTTGGATGGGGCTTTGTTCTTTGCTTCCCCCCCACCCATTGAGAATTCTTTATATATTTATATATATTCTAGATGTGAGTCCTTTGTCAGTTATGTGGCTTGCAAATACTTTCCCTAGTCTGTAGCTTGTTGTTTCAGAACATTTTGTAAAACCAAAGGTTATATTAAAAGAGAAAAAGATCACTATTTTATAAACATAGTGCCAAAAGATTTTATGGATATTTAAGATTTGATTGTAATTAACAACAGGAAAATATTTATAAGATTTATAACTATAAATATAAATATAAATAATAATATATAATTTATTATTTATATATAATATATAATTTATTATAATAATAATAAATAGAAATATAACTATAACTATAAATATTATAACTATTTATAATAGAAAGTTCTCTAAAACTCTATTCTGCTCATAAATTGATGTAACTTCTTCTATGAAAGTAAAAACTTCAATAGCTTTAGTTTTTAAAGGAAGTGTTACATTCTTTATTTTAATTATTATATAAGGGATTGACTACTACACATGCTAATGGGTGATACATGATATAAGAAATAATAAATGTTTTCATTTTCTAGAAGTTAGTTTCTGATGGAAGCAGAATACTGCTTATTAACATTCTTCCTTTAAAAACTCTCAATGCCCAACTCTTAAAAACTGAGAACAAACTGAGGGTTGATGGGGGGTGAGGGAGAGGGGAAATTGGGTGACGGGCATGGAGGAGGGCACTTGTGATGAGCACTGGGTGTTATATGGAAACCAACTTGACAGTAAACTATAATAAAAGAATTTTTAAAAATAAACCTCTCAATGCCCATATCTGTTACTATCTACCTCTTACGTGACAATGTCAAGTTTAATTGTTTCTTCCTTCATTCCTATTTCCACATATTTCCACAGTTCATTATTTACATCTCTTTTTAACACTTATGGGTTATTTTTTACGTTGTATTTTAGTTGGCTATTGGCTATATGTCCCTTCTCTCCTTCACCACTCAAATTAGTTCCTTGAATTGTCTTCATCTCTTTCCCCAGGTCCTACCTTACACCCTACCAATTGCAAAGAACTCAATAAACATTGGTATGATTTAAAATAATGCCATAACAAGAAAATCTCAAACTATGGTTTATTTAAAATTTATCCATGAAGTTCATTTTTGCTCTCTAATTTGCTTCATCAGCCTCATTCTCTGGCTAATGTGACAATTAGTGTAAATTCTTTGAGCCATATCAACTGAAGAAGCCAGATGTGTAACCTCTGAATATGTTGCATGAAACTGAGAAATGCTTATAATGGATTGAGAGCAGTTTGCTATCATTAAGTTGTGTGCTTAACTTTGCCTCAGTGTGCCTTTCTCAATGGTTCATGACTCTCTTTATTAGATGATGAAAGGATTTTGGTGAAGCTTTTGGCAAGAAGGAAAGACAACTACCTCTCCTGTTTCTACGGTGCAGAGAACACATTCTGTTAGTGTGGTAAGAATATCAAAAAGTAGACTCTTCCTCATTGGTTTAACATTCCATCTCCCTTACAACATTAGATTTTAACTGTGGCCTTTCTGTGTAATCTGGTGACCTGGCCAACCCCACAATGGTCTCATCCCTCCCCGGTGCTCCGGGCAGGACTGATACCCCGTATAATACAGTCTCTTCTCTCATCTTGGGCCATGAAGCCTCGTTGGCATTATCAGTTCAATGCAGCCTACCAGTATACTGACCTAGAAATCATGCTTAGAGCCCTTTTCTTTCACTTGCCCTCCCCGTCTAATCTCCTATTTCCTATTTCTGACCTAAACTAGCATTCGCCAGTCTCACATAACTCCTGTAGCCCAGTGTTGGGATTCTTATCCTAATGATTTCTCTGGGGCCTGCAATTTGGGGTTTTGACTAGTTCCCTCCAGGATTCTAAACCGTAGCTTCTAAGGGCATACTTGCCTTGCTTTTCTGTCTCTTAGCATCCTTGTAGATCAAATGGGAGTTTTCACTACATCTCAAGTGCTAGGAATCTCCATAGTGATTGCAGATCTGGCTTGTTCCAGGTAGGCCAAATTACCACTTCTTTCCCCAGACCATATAAGAGAATAAAGGTTGGGGTGGGTGGATTCAGGCACATTCTTTGACCTCTCTACATCATAAATACCAGCTTTCACTCCATTTCAATAGCTCACTCGCTAAGATCTTATTTATCAAGCTTCCCTTAACCAGTTTTTTGGTTATTTAATCCAAACTATTCAATCTTGAGTTCTGTGTTAAAGGAGTTGCCCAGATTGCCCAAGTCATAAGAAAGTGACACCAGCAGGAAAGATGGACTCAAGACTTCTAAACATCTTATTCCCCATAAAAGCAATGAGAATGCTGGTTAAAAAATTGTCAAAACAAACCTTTTCAGAACTAGAAATAAACCAAAGTCTTAATTTCTGTCAGGAAATATTTGTTTAAGAAAAAAATGGTGAAATCTTGGTGAGAGCAGGTTGTTTTGTGGCATTTGAACTTGTGCTATTTTCATTTCCCCCTTCTCAGCTCTGTGGTATCTTTGAAAGCCCTCAAATGCAATTACAATGAAAACCAGCAGGCCAGTAGCCACAGGAGGGGGCAGAATGGGGTTGGAGTTCCTCCAAATCCATTACTAGAAAATCATCATTATTTGACCTATCTGGCAGCTCCATTTGAAGGGCTTGTCTTTATTTGAACTGACTCAGAGCTCATCTGGTGTAAGGAGACTTTTCTGTGGAGGCATTTGTTGGAAACAACAAATGGCAATGGCTTAACAACAGCTGCCTTAGGTACCAATAACATTTGGGGCCAAAAAGAAGTTAACCAAAATACTTAAAAGGAAAATCCGGGAACTTTGATGAACATGAGTTCTGAGAAGATCTCACATATATCTAGGAATCCAGAAGGTCCTGTATATACAGAGGAATCAAAGGATGCCCAGAACTTTGTGCATGCTGGGAAAAGACCCTAAACTCTCACTTCTGCATGACTTTGAGGTTCTATACAAGTAGGAAATGAAAGCTAAGGGAGAGTTGTAAAGTGTCTGCCTAATATTCAGGACATATCCCAACACTCACATAGAACCTCACAGCCAGAGCTGGGACACTTATTGGTTCCAAGCATTTAATGACATCTCTAACTATTAGCTGGCCTCTAACCTAACTAAGCAGACTTCAGAGCCTCCGGTAGCAAAGAATACAGTCTTCACCAAATTAGTTCGGAGAGTTACAAAAACACTTAGCAACAACAATAATAAATAGCAACAATAAAGTAAGAGGAGATTGAAAAATCTAATTTCCACAGTTGTCACATCACATTCCTTAAGATGTCCAATTTTTGATTAAAAAAATGATGAGACATGTAAAGAAACACAATGGCCCATTCAATAGAGACTGACCCTGAGGAGGTCCAAACAATGGATTTAGATAGATAAGGATACACATTTCCTATCTTAATTATGTTCAATGAACTAAAAGAAACATACCTAAAAAACTAAAGGAAGATATGAGAATGATGCTTCATCAAATACAGAATATCAATAAAGAAATAGAAATTATAAAATAGAGACAAATCGAATTTCTGAACCTGAGAAGTACAGTGAGTGTAATGAAAATGCACTGGAGGAACTTCACAGCATATTTGAGCAGGCAAGAGAAAGAATTAGCTAACTTGAAGATGGGTCAATTTAGATGATCCCATTTGATAAGGGGAAAGAAAAGAGAATGAGGAAAAATGAACAGTGCTTCACAGACCTGTAGAACAGCATCAGGTGTGCCAATATCTGCATAACAAAAGGGAAGAGGAAAAGAAAGGGGCAGAAAAAATATTTCAAAGCATAACTGCTCAAACTTCTGAACTTTGATGAAAACATTAATCTACACATTTATAAAGTTCAATGAATTCCAAGTATGATAGACTAAAAAATATCCACACCTAGGCACAGCATGATCTAACTGTAAAAAACCGAAAGCAGAAAAAGAATCTTGAAAGCAACAAGGGACGTGACTCGTTGCAATAATTCTTAATGGAGTGGAAGACTTAGTGACTCTTAGATGGGGATATCCCTTAAGCTGATGTATAGACTCAGGGCACAAACAGTTACTGTGGGCACCTGACCCTGGATTCCTCTAGCTTGGCTGCCCTTTGCCTGTTGTCCACTTATTTAAACAGCTTGTCTTCTCAAGCTGTTTTAGTGCTATACATCAGCTTCCTATTTCCATCTAGATCTCTTGGTGTTAAGCCCTTGATGCCTTTAAACTTGACTTGAGCAATTTGCCTTCAGTTACATACACCACAATCATGAGGCTGGGGATGCCCCAAATCTCCACTCTAGGACCCAGCCCAACCTAGACTGTGCTGGAAGACCTCTGGGTACACCTCTACAGGGAAGGAAGAACCAAAAACCTTCACCTTCACAAAAAGAAAGACAGGGATGACCTCCAAACTTATCTTCCCTCCATTTTCCCCTTCAACTCAATCCGTCCTTACTTATTTTCATCTTATTACAGAATAATGTGCCTCCTCCTTTTCAAGATCAACCTGGACTCAATTCCCACACACTCATCTCCTCCAGGATCTCAGTAGTCTCTTATCTCTTATATCCTCCTTTCTCTTTCCATCCCCACTGAATTGCTCCACACAGACTATAAACATTATGAAGTCATTCCCAGCCATGCCATTCCCCCCACCAACACAAATATTCCTTAATCTCTACTTTGATTTGCCATCAAAATCCTTTAAAAGAAAAGCAATACTCCCTGCTTCCATTCCAGTCTTTTACCCAGGCATTTGCTTTTCTCTTCCACAATCCCATTAATACTGATCCTGAAAGTTGCCTCTTCAGGGACCTCATTCCACTAGACTTCTTTCAGTGGAGTCAAGCTGCTATCAGGACGGTGCACAGACCTCATTCACTCTGCCTTCACCCTTCCTACTGTTGAGACCATGATTTAAGTCTATGTTACACATTTGAGTCATCGTGGAGTTTTATAAATTGCCCATACCTTGGATCCACCTTAGAAATTCTGATTTAATTGATTTGGGGGGAAATGCAGTTATATTTCTTATAGACCACCCTGTTGGTTTCAATATACAAACAGACTTTGCCCTCAGTTCTTCTCTGCTCTTCTCATTCTCCCTAATATCTATGGTTGGCTTTTGTCAGCTCCTATGGCTCCGGCTTTACCTGTAATCTCTAGATATCCCCAAATCTCATCTTCAGAGTGGAGTTTCTCATCTCCCTTAGCACATTCTGCTAACTTCCCTGTGCACATTTTCCACTCTTAAAAGACTATTTCCTGAACAAACGCATTATATATCCTTCAAAACATGCCGTCACTCTTCTTTTTTTTTTTCTCTCTATCTCTAAGCAGCAACATCATCCACCTATAAACAAAGCTGGAAACCCAGAGTCAACCTGGATTACTTGTCCATTACCTACTAACAGTTGCTTACTTATCTAGTGCTATCTGCCTCTTAACTGTTGAAACATCATAGCTTTAAACTAAAGCACATCTCAGTTTGGAGCTCCACCACCTATTAGCTCTATTACTTGTGTCACTAACTTTATATCTCTAAGACTCTTTAGAATGAGTCCAGTTATACTATCACACAGTATTGTTCTGAGGAACAAATAAAATGAGGCATTTAGTTCATAGTAACGACAGGAATAAATGACAGTTGTGGTTATTGCTGTAACCTTTGTCCTCTTGATCCCACTAGAACTGAATTTAAGCCATTATTCTCTCTTCCTTGGACAACAGTAGTGTCTCCTCCTGCCCATTCTCAGGGGTATCTTCATAAAACACAGATCTGATCACATCACACACAACTCATGAGACTCCAGTGGCCCTAACATTCTCCTAGAACATTGGAACCAAGTGTGAAGAGCCTGTGATAGCATGGTGGGTAGTTTGGGAAGGGAGTTGAGCCTTCTCATAGGCTTCAACAGCATCCATCCATTCTTTCATAAAAACATTTGGCATTTTTTAACCTTTATAAACAATTCTCTGTGATGCTACTTTACATTCTTCACTCATCTTCCATTGAGATTGCTGCCCCATCCCTTGTATATAGAAATTCTGGGGCTACTACTGTCAACTGGGAAGAATCTCCTGGCACCCACCCCACCCTCTCATCCTCTACCTGATGCCCTTCCATACTCATAGAATTTTAGGAGCAACCCTACAGGAAAAATTCTTGGGGCCAGAAGCAGTCAAAACTTTGTTAGCACAAGTTGATCACCCCTCAAGAAAACATGGAAGTATGGTAACCCAGTGGATTTTTTTTTATTGCTATTCATACACATCTCTAATTACAGCTGCTTCCATGGTTGGTGTGACAGGCAGAAGCAGGGCAAATGTCAAACTACCAATGATAGTGACAATTCAGTGGGTCCTCCATTCACTAAGTACTTAAAATTCTTTTGCATAATTACGCACATCTCTCTTTAAAAATATGTACATATTAGTTTTAGCACAACTAATGATAGCTTTTCTGACACAGGATGTCTTTAGTTTTTCTCAATAAATTGCTATTTTTTTATTTTTTTATTATGGGTTTTGGAATGAAGATTGATTTTTGAACCATTTGGGGGGGATAATAGCTGACTTTTGTGCTACCGTGCCATTGCACAGTTCACATTTCAATAATTAAATATAAACACGCTCCCTCAAAGAACAGAGTCACTTAAAATATGGCAGTCCTTCATTAATAATCGATTTACAGAATCCCTCGTGGTGGAAACGACAGCCTCTCGAAGCTGTCATGACACTGTCAGTCTTGCTAGAGCAGGTAAGAATTACTTCTTGAGCTCCAAACAGAGTCGCAAATAACAATGGTTTCCTTGGAGACCCAGCAGCAAAGCTTAGAGCACTGTACCTGTAGTACTGGCACTTCCAAATAAAAAGAATGTTTCCCTCCAGAGACTGATCAGTCTTCCAGCTTGAGGAACTTCTGGCCCATTTTTAGGGAGAAATCTCTAAATGTTTGCTAGTGAGGAGGAAGGACATAGGAGACAGGGATGTGCAGGCTTGTGAGTTGGGTCACGCTCAGAGCCGAAGCCACAAGCAGCCTAGTTTGCAATGCTAAGGAGGCAGAGAGCAGCAGGAAAGCTGTCCTTAGTAATGAGTCACCCCTTATGAAAAGCCCCCCCCCCCCCCCCCCCCCCCCCCGTCTGTGTCTCTCGACTGATCATCATCAAGTCACAAGGCAGAAGGATACGCTGGAGACCAACACAATGACACAATGCAAGTCATAGTTTTAAGAGGCTGCATGTGATGATTTTGGTCCTTCCTTCTTTTTGTGTTGTTTTATTTGCAGAATCAAAAAAGCTGGACTCTTGAACATTTTAGAATTATGGATGCTCTTCTTGGGATGCTGTGGATGTATAGCACATTTTCTCCCTTTCTCCCACACTCTTTTTAGCACTCTTTCTGGGGGAGGTCCTATAGATTTACTGGGGAGATTTGAAGACGACTTTGGTGCAAAATGCTTATCTCACTTCTCCCTTTCCCACACACATCCCCTTACCCCCAACACTTCTTGCCTGGAGGAGGGAGCCAGGATCCCCAGGTGAGAAGTGGAGACAGAATTCAGATAAGATGCAAATTTTGAGGGGATAAGAAACTCTATGACTTAGAGATACAAAGTAAATGCATACAATAATGTGCCAATGAGAAAGATGGGACCATTTCAAAAAACTGCATGTTCTATAGAAAAAATGCATGTCCCTGAAAGATGTAACAGCTACTGGATCACTGGCTTCATTTTGCACTCAGTGTACTCTTCAGAGTTACCCATTTATAACTGCAGGTACTGAGTAATAAAAGATGGGAAATATGGACTCTTAATGCCCTGCATTTATATAAACTACAGTTTTTATAATAGATTGCATCTGAAAATTATTACCAAGCACAACTCCTTATCGTGAGGATTTATCTTCATTCATTACCCATGAAAGCTTGTTTTGTATAGTAAATGAAGCATTCTGTCTGCATGATTTTCTTTAGATCATACTCATTTTTTTATATTTATTTATTTTATGTTTGTATATTTTGAGACAGAGAGAGAGGGAGTATGAGTGGGGGAGGGGCAGAGAGAGAGGGAGAGAGAGAATCCCAAGTAGGTACAGACAAAGCCTGATGTGGGGCTCAATGTCACGAACAGTGTGATCATTACCTGAACCAAAATCGAGAGTTGGACGGTTAGCTGACTGAGCCATCCAGGCTCCCCCATAATCATTTCTTTATGAAATATGATTCAATTATACTTGGTGATACCTACTCCTTTGAACAAATAAAAGCAGCTCGCCATTATAAGTCCCTGTCTCCATGATTTCTATTTGTTGGTGTTTATCCCATACTCTTTGAGGGACACAATGGTTAAAACCGTGAACCTTGGAACCTGGCAGACTAGTTGTTCAAATGATGACCTCAGCTGTGTGGCAAGCTTCTCCGACTCTGTTTTCTCATCTGAAAATAGGGTACTAGCTTCTACTTCACAGGACTGTTACAGGAATTGACTGAAATAATATCAGTGCACAGAGAACTGAATCTCACATGCAGCACATAATGAGAACCATTTAACCAGTATTTTATATTTGTGACTTCCTTATGCTTACTATTTATACTATTCATGTAATTAATTTTTTACAGGTTTTAAACTTTCTATGGACAATATACTTAATTTAGGTTGTATTTATTCTTTAAGCTGAATTTTGACTGAATTATGCTATTTTAATTCAGTCAAATTTTAAAGGCTGTATACAGCTTTTCTAAACATCTCAAAAATATCAACATATTCTAAGGTCTAGTTTGCTCTAAGTACACCTAAGTATAGTTTATTGAATGCCAACTAGACTAAATCACCTTAATAGTTTATTCATTCAAATACCATTTTTTGGTCAATACAACAACAAGTATTTATGGCCATTTTCCAGGAGAAATGTGCTAGACTTCTATGCTAGGTCTCTTGATCTTTTGCAAAGTGTACTTGTTGTCATACCGTAATTATCATCATCATTACAGAATTATACTAAAGTGAAATTAAAACTATGTATCAAATTTTTCCTTTAGGATTTTATATTAAATTGGGTCCAGGGCAAATTTGATTCATGACACTCCATTTTGCCTACACTACCATAGTAACTTGGAATATGTTAATTTTCCAAACATATGTATTTTGTCTTCAGGTATGTATCTGTGTATATTTATTTCCAAGGTGACTTTGAGCCACATCTTTTCAGGACTTTTAAGGTTGTTCGGTAGTAAACAGTTTATTTTCAAAGACACTGATCTGTTTTTATGTAGAATAACATTTTTGTAACATTCTGATGTTACTAAAGTGGTCAGACCCTCTAATATATTGCAGAAAGTTTTATGTGGCTGAAAAATAACCTTTTGGTAGCATTTATGCTCTTATTATTTATAACTTATTTATCACCCTATATATTTGGCAAGTGTTTCTATACATTGTTCTTAGCATTGTGGTACTTTTCTTGGAGGTTTGAAATGCTGGTCAGGTCATCAAAACCCTCCATGAGTATTAACCTTAGGTGACTGAAAATTAAGTTCAGAACCAATTGTTGGAGGAGAGGGTCGTGGAATATGTTGGTATAGTAAGTATCAGAGGGAGAAGTGAGTAGCACGTCCAAAAAGGTGTTTTTTATCAGCGTGTGCTAAATAAGACCTAATGTTTATTATCAACAACCCTTCATTTGCAGTCACTGCACAGGAGGGCTGAATTCAACCCTTATGACAAATCACTCTGCCCAGGCTACCTTTTGGGGAAATTTCTCTTCCCCTAATTATATGAATATCAGATAGGAGACTCTAAACTTTGACGTCAGAACTATGGAATTAAAGAATTTTAGATATGGAAAGGACTTAAATTCCTAACACCTCTTGTCAATCATTTTATAGATAAGAGACAAAGGCCCAATAAATCTAAATGACCCTCCTGAACTCAGATGGAAAAACAGGAACAAGAGTTTGGGGATTTCTACCCATTGATCTAGATTTTTTTTACTTTGAAATCTTGAAATTCAAACTGTCTGAGGCACAAAGTGAGAGGTGAAGTGAAGATGCGTTAAATTTCTGTACAAACGATGCCATTTAACAATGTTTTGAATGAGATAGTATAGAAAGAAGTAAGTTTCACACTAATTTTTTTGCCCCAAACAGTGAAGTGTCACACCCTTCATTTGTACTGGTTGGTCAAATACTCTAATTCACCTTTATTCTGATTTCCCTTTTTAAAAAGTGTGTTTGTTTGTTTGTTTGTTTGTTTTGGAGAAACAGAGACAGAAACAGAAAAAAAGGAGGGGAGGGGCAAGGAGAACCCCAAGCAGGCTCCGCACATCAGCACTGAGGCCGTTGTGGGGCTTAAAACCAAGAACTTTGTAGAGAAAGACAAATACCATATGTTTGCACGTATAGGAGGATTAGGAGGAACTTGACGGAGGAACGAGGGGGAGAAGAAGGGCGGAAATGGTGGGGGAAAGGGAGAGAGGCAAACCATGAGAGACTCTTGAACGCTGACAAAAACTGAGGACTGATGGATGTGGGGGGGAGGGGGGGATGGGCATGGAGGAGGGCACTCGTGGGGATGAGCACTGGGTGTTATATGGAAACTAATTGGACAATAAACTATTTGTAAAAAACAAAAAACAAAAAACAAAAAACAAAAACCAAGAACTGTGAGATCATGACCTGAGCTGAAACCAAGAGTCAGACACTTAACTGACTGAGCCATCCAGGTGCCCACAGTAAGTACTCTTCATAAAAATATTAAAGATTTTTGACTTTTTAATCTGCAAGTATTCTATATTCACTAGTCTTTTCTCAGTCTTTGTTGACTTCTCTGCAGAATATGACTTTTTATTGTAGGTAATTCTGTAAGAAAATTCTTTGCTTATATAGTTTTTAGGTTGTCTGAATAATTTTTTGGGAAAATTTCTCAGTATTCCTAGATCAAGGTATATGAACACTTGAGGAGTCAGTTACCAGGATTTTGTGATAAATATTGGCTTTTCACATGTATTATGATCTTGCTCATAAGGCCCTCCTCACTTTTGGAGGTAGAAAACCATCATCCTCTGCCTATATTCTTACTCTCATTTCTGGAATAATAGCTGTTGGCTAAGTTTCTAACCTTCATATGCTTCTTCTACAAGCCTTGGAGAACTCATACAGCCTGACCATGAGCAGCACTGTACATGTGTACAAATCTATGTCATTACTTGCACCTTTCTGAATCCCAGGTCCATATTTTCAGCAATGAAGGGTAATTTTCAGATATCCCTGGCCTCCTAAACTCTAATATATTTAACATAGAGATTATCTTTCCTTTCCAAATCAGCCATTCCTCTTGCCTTAACCTATTCCTGATAATGACTCATTTGTAAATTTGCTTAACTAATATTTTTTGAATGCCTATTATATGCCAAGATCTGAATTGGATCCTGGAAATCCAAGGGAAATAATTATGTTCCAATCTTTGGTCTTAGGGCACAGAGGTGGATAGAGGCAAAGAAGCAGCACTTATAAAACATTAAGTAGGCACCAAGCCAGGGCAAGAATAGGTGATATGAGAGCTCTTCTCCCTGATAAGGCATAAAATTTTTCAGTGATCTTAGCCCAGCACTCTATCTATGTCCTTCCCTACATGTGATGAGCAAGTTACTTCCAAGTAGTGCCTAGTTTCCATTTTTACAATGATTGTGGCAAATTAAATATATAGATGGAATATATATGGAATGCAGATTTCGAATATGGAGTTTGCTTTATAAGAGCATTCTAATGTATGAAATATAAATTGTATTCTGTCAAATATTCTATATATACAAATGTTATTTACTCTTATTCAAGTTGTTGCTGCTCTTTTTCTCCTAGCTAATCTCTCAGTTGACATTCTTCTGATGTGTTCCTTTGTGGAACCCCTTACAACATGAGTACAAACTCCTATACAATAGGATTCAGGCCACAAATACCTAAATGGTTCCTCCCTATCCCATCGCATAGTGTCATGCCCAGAATGTTATTGACTAAGATTTTGTCAAATGAATGAATGAATGAATGATGAATGAGTACTGTAGTTTAGTTTTGGTGTTCACCTTAAGTCAACGATTGATTAAGTTTACTGGAATATACATCCATTCGGCCATAGACTATAACCACAAATCTGGTGTGGCCAGCTGCAGAGCCAAAATTAAAGCTCTTGCCTTTATAGTAATTAATTAACACATGGAAGAAAAGGCCAGGCCTGCCTCAAGCCTAGAAGGAGATTGGTGGCTTAGTATTCCTAAAGCAAGTCTTCCAAAGTAAGGCAGCCTTTCAGGAAAACTGTTGTAGGAAAATTAAGATAGCAAGAGATGTCTTCAGGCCAATACCAATATCTTAACCTAGAGAATCTCAAGGGGGTGAGGAGCCAAGTTATGAGAGAAAAAATACCAGCTGCTGAGAAGAAAGTTGAGGATCCTTGCAAATTAAGGCAGTTTACTGTTTAGGGATTAGGATCTAATAGTCAAATCCAGTTTGACGATCATTTTTATGGTTGCCTCAGATATCAGTGAATATTGTAGTGAAATGTACTTAATTGATCTTCTATTGGTAGACAATTAGGTTATTTATAAATATTTTTATAATCCCATTTCATTTTTATACACTTATCTTTGAGAACCTATTTCAGTAAAATTTCAAGTTGTAAAATTTATTGACTGAAAGGATATGTATATTTTAAAGACATTAAAAAGGTTTAGCAAAATTAGGTTTGCAATGGTTGATGTTAGAGTTCAGCATGGGAAGAGAGGAGGGAAACCCAGTATCTGGGAAAGTCTCTGCCTTGGCTCAGATCCTTACCATTTCCTGCCTGGGTAAGTGCAATGGTGCTCAAGTGGTGTTCCTATTACCAGTCTTGAGGTCAGAATGTTCTTTCTAACTGTGATAGAATCTAACAAGTCAGATCACATGTCTCTCTGGTGAAGCACACAAGTACCTCCAATCTGACCCCTGATTACCAGGCCCCCATTTCTTTCTCCACACATCTCCCACCTGCACTTTATGCTGAAGTCATGTCTAACTACTTGAAGTTTCCTTAAGCACTCCAAGCCCTCTAGATCTCCATGCCAGCACTTACACTGCTCCTTAACTCTTATATCCTTTCTCTGCATCCATATATGGCCAATTCTATTTGTCTTTTAAGACTCAAGTATCACATTCTCTGGGAAGCTGTTTATTCACTAAGTTTCTGAGTAGCCAGTACATTACTCCATCATGACTCTTCCCACATCATCTCATCTCTGTTGGTTCAGTAAACTGTTTTCTCCAGTAGGTCAAAAGCACCTTGAAGTCAGATTGTATTTTGTCTAGAGCGTAGCCCAGGACCTACCACATTGTAGGTACAGAAAAGTAAGCAACACAACAAACAAAATCAAGGAGAGTAATATGGGCAGAGGAGGAGTAGATTGCAGTGAAAGCAATGTATAAAGACAGGAGTAGGGGAGATTTAGAAGTACAAGAGGTGAGACAGTAGCATTTTAGGATTTGAAAGTTTGAATTTTGGAGATGGAGCAGATATAAAGAACGGCAAGACTAAAGATATACTGCAGGTGGTAGATGGCTATATTTTTCATATCTTGAGAAATCAAGGAACAAGGAAACATGGGCGTTTGAAGGGTCATAATTGTGGATATCAGAATTTTCAGAGACAAAGGGATAGTCAAGAGTAAGTTAGGCTTAGGCCGGAAGTAGTGACAGGGACAAGATGACAGGTATAACGTGGCTGGAGGTGTACTTCTGAAATGCCAATAGGGCTGCTCTCTACATAGAAGTGGGTTTAGGATACTTCCTGTATTTAAGCTTAAGGTCCTTAATCTAAGGACATTTACAGGCTATAAGACTGTGTTCTTACAAGTTTTTGGTGTACATATCATTGTCATTTTAATAGCAGTCAACATTTTTGGAGTGCCTAACTCTGTGAAGCAGCTATGTTTATGATCAGTAAGCGCTTCACATTCAATAGCTCATTTAACCTTCACTAAACTCAAAGATAACCTTTTTACCCCATTTTATTGAAGAGAAAACTGAGGCTCAAAAAAATCAGAGTGACATCCCCAAAGCTACACAGAAGTGTGTCACTGAGACGAGATTCCAGTCAAGGTATATGCTAGCTCCTGACTTATTCCCTCACAGTAGTGTCTCATTTGCTCTTGCTGGAAGCAGAGGCCATCACCACCAGCAGCACGTCTTCCGATATTGTTGTAGTGCTCTTCACAACTCAAAATATATTTGACATAAAATGATACAGATTGGGTGTTTAAATTAAAATTTCCTTAATCATCAGCATAACACAATCCTATGTCTCAAAAACATTATGGGTCACACATTTTCTTTAGCCTTGCTTGAGAACAAAACACAATTGAAAGATATTTATTAAGTACTTATGATGTCCTAGATATTCTTCTACAGAAAACTATATATCAGAGTAGCAATAAAAATGGAAAAATATATTCTGAGAACTAACATGTCATCTTGCCTCCATTAAAAAGAAAGGAGAGAAAGACAACATTAAAGGAAGTCACTTGGCAATTAGTTTCCCTTCTCTCCCTTGAGCTTAGAGATTTTTCCCGTGTGGAAATCTCATGCCCTCAGTAATCTCTATGATACCCTCTCACAATGGTTTATAAAGTGTGGTCCCTGGAACACTATCATCAACATCCACCAACTTATTAGAAATCCAAAATCTCTTTCTCCACCATTGAATGAGAAAGTTTGGAGGGGGGCCCCAAAATGTGTGTTTCAATAAGCCCTCCTGGTGATCCTAATGCAGGCTTCAGGTTGAGAAGCACTGCCCTGTCTGAAATTGCCAGTATGCCCTTTGATACTGCCCACAGTGGCCCCCAAACAATAAATGTGTTAGTATAGGTCCTCAAACCCAGGGAGAGCTGAGGGATAGCAACAATTTAGCTTATGGTACAATAAAATTAAATTAAAACTACTACTTTAATAGCAAGGATTATGTCTTATGAAGGGAACACTGGGCATAAACTGCAGGGACTCTCAGTCACATAAATGTCAGTGCACTAGTAACAAAAGCAACAGTATTTAATCATTTTTAACTTACAGATTTTTCAATTTCTTTTTATGATGCAGAACTCATTTGAATTTTTCTTCATTTATCTATTTTTTTAGGATCTGTCCCTCTGTACTGTTATGATTTCACACTAATTCACGTTACTAACAATATGCCCATGAGGTGGCTGGCTGGCTCAGTCGATACAGCACGTGACTCTTAATCTCAGGGTTGTGAGTACGAGCCCCATGTTGGGTGTAGAGATTACTTAAAAACAAAATCTTTAGGGGCACCTGGGTGGCTCAGTCAATTGAACATCAGACTCTTGGTTTTGGCTCAGGTCATGATCTCACGGTTTGTGAGTTCAGGCCCCGTGATGGGCTCTGTGCTGACAGTGGGGAGCCTGCCTAGGATTCTCTCTCTCTCTCTGCCCTCCCCCTGCTCTTTCTCTCTCTCTCAAAATAAATAAATAAATAAACTTTAAGAAAAGTTTAAAAAAATAAAATTTTTAAGAGTATATGTCTAGGTCTTTCATGAATATCAAAGGAAATGAAATATTCGTGGCTATTCCCTACCCTTTGGTGAGATGAGTAAGGGAAATTGTGAAAACTTCCTCAAATCTTTAATTAAATTCTATCATGGACTAATTTTCCCCTGGGTATTGCCAAGGAAAACCTACATGTTATTCATTCATTAAAATTCCTTGCAGTGATATCTAAGTGGCTAATTCTCTACCTAGCTACCAGGGAAATGAAATCTCCAAATTTGATCAAAGTTAATCAAAACAGAGGTGTGTGACTCATTCAAAAGACAAAGCATGCCTATTAAAAATGTTCCAAAAGAAGATACATGGATGAAGCTGCTGGAGGCCACTCTAACTTGTGTTATGATCATTTAAAAGGGATTTTAAATGACTATTTACGTTAGTGTTCAATCAAAGGTACGTTCAATGACAGCCCCCGAATTACACGGAATATTTACCCTGTGCCTGAAACACAGAGCATCTACGTTCTTTCCAGTCAGCTCACTGCTGTGGTGCATTTGACCTTTCACTTAACGGCAACTCTATAATCCTATTTTGTCACCATTTGTTTTTTCACAAACTATTTATGAAAAGAAATAAGATGGAAGCCAGAGATTTTAAGTAAGAAATAAATGCAGATAAGGACAACTGGATTATATTTGCCTTGGGCTCTCTTGATTGAACCACTTTGTTGTTATTGCTGTAATTTTCACTGAAGCAAAATTAGGTCTAGTAACTGTAACTTTTAATTTCCATTTTAAATGTATGGCACTTTTTAAAAACATAAACTGATGAGGCCACCTACTTAATATGGGTAAGGTTTTAACATTTAATTTTTAAAAAGTTTTCGTTTATATAGCTACTTTCCTACCTCCAAAGACTTGATTTAACCTAAAATAATTCCTCATAAGCAACAACCACAAAACTACCAGGCATGTATAGGAAAGTGGCACTCTCTTTAAACGTCCTAAAGTCATCTCAGGAAGACTAAGCTTCTTGATCAGTTTTGGCTGAAGTGTCATGGGAGAAAAGAATTAGTTCAGCTTTTACCTCTGGTCGTTGAATATAGTCGTGCTAAATGACCATTATGCACAGCAAATCAAACTCTATTTTTAAAGCTTCTCTGTGCCCGTGGGGATAATGTCACTTATGATTTCCTTCATGTTCACCACTCTTAATGCCTACATTTAACTCACCATAGAACACTCTCCACTGGTGTATGTCTTTGCTTACCAGCCATGCCAGATTTGGTCTGAATATGGTGAACTTCCTCTTATAAGTCTGAAGAGGTTTTTGAAGGAAAAACAAATGCCCCAAACTAGTGTATTTTGTGATATACTTACAGGATGAAGCCATTTTAATTGAATCCAGTATCTTCTCCCCATCTCCTGCTAATATTTACCTTGTATTTTCAGGGGCAAAGATACCTAGCAAAGGGGCACCTGAGTGGCTCAGTTAGTTAAATGACCAACCCTCGATTTTGGCTCAGGTCATGATCTCACAGTTCATGAGTTCAAGCCCCGCATCAGGTTCTGCACTACTGGTCCAGAGCCTGCTTGGATTTCGGTCTCTCCTTCTCTCTGCCCCTCCCCTGATTGTGTGCTCCCTCTCTCTCAAAATAAATAAATAAACCTTAAAAAATGTTTAAAAGTTTAAAAAAGAAATACAGTTTTTAAAAAAAAGGTACCTAGCAAAACTAGATTATAGAAATTTTAAGTGTCCAGCCTCTAAAGTCATTATACAGCATTAATATTCATACTATCATTTCCTTTACAAGATTTAGTTTTTCACATGAACCTTCTTGAAAAAATCTCTCCTCAAGTCTTACAAGTCACTGCCTTCTCCATCTTACAATCAATTAGGTCAGAAATCAGAGAGGACGGCCATCCAACATTTAAAATAGAAGGTAGGATGCGAGTCAGGGGCCCAAATGAAATTATGGCTTGCTGGGGCAGCACAGCTCCTGCCTGGTTTGTGACACCACCTATTAGTCAGTCAACACCAATCGCCTGCATAGAAAAGGAATTTCATCTATGAGCATACACATGTGCAATCCCACCTAATGGAAAAACAGGTAAAAATCACTAGACATTAGGGTTCTGCCTTCAGAGCACCTGTTTGGTCGCGTATGAGAATAATAAGTACGAAAACACGAACATCTCTTTTGAATATCTTCATGCAGGAAGACGTAAAGTCATGTTAATTTAATCTCCTTTCCTAAATGTTAACAGCAGTGTAGAAATGGACGCTCTCATCCCTGTAATCAGTTGCACAGTGCACGGGGGCAGCGGTCTCTTGTGCCTCATCTGTGAGCTAATCTTTCATTTCATAGCAGATCTTTCCATATCAAACAACACAAATGACTTAATTTGCATGACAGGATTTGTAACGGGGCAAATCTAGTGTCAAAGTCGATTAAAGATTACACCAGAGAACTATCATAATCAGTCCTCTAATGAGCCTAAATAGTACATGTAAAGTCTCCCCTTTTTGCCATTCCAGTCATGTATAAAAGGGAATGTGTTTCTTTTCATCGATGAGCCAGGCCTTTGGTTTGCACATTACGCCCTACGTTGAGCTAAAGTCATGTCAGTCTGGTTTCTGAGGGAGAGAAAGGGAAATAATAAAGCAAACATCACTTCACAAATGACATTGCTTGGTATAAGCCAACGTTTGAAGCCCTTAATTCTTCTAATCTGCAAAATAGTCAATGCTAATGGGTTTTTGCCTTTGTGAAAGCTGGTGCATAGAAAGAAAAACTTTAATGAGCTGCCTGGGCCGTATGCTTACAGATACCTGTCAAATGTCTGTCATCTTAGCTATCGCTGAGGCATTATAAAGAAAGTAAGAAGGAAGGAACGACAGTATTTGTACAAGCATTTTCATGCTAAAATGGCACAATTTTCTTCCTGTCATAATTTCATTGTATCTGAAAGTCAGAAAAGCTTAACCCTTTCCCTAGCGCGTCCCGTATAGTCGGATCACATCATCTTGGAGCGAGCGGTTTAGAAACAGCACTGTGATTTTGTAAACAGCATCTTCTGTTGAATTTGTTTTTGAAAACGGAATTACCTACAGTTTAAAAAATGTGACAACAAACTATTTGAATCAATTGCTTCGCCCCGGGGAGATCAGGAGTTTATTAAATGCAAACCCTCCGTAATGTGCAAGGCTGTCATTTGAATCAGTTCTTTCTGAGTTCTTAATTTAATATTTCTTTGTATCTTTGTGTGCTTAACACACATACCAGGGCAATAAGGTCAACAAACTCCCCCAGTCTCACCTTCTCTTTTATTCATAAAAACAGGGAATGCAAATGTATCTTATTACTCCAGCACCTGCGAGGGCTGTTGTAAGAAGCTTGCATTAGTCTTATTTTCTGGGATTCCTAAAAACGCTATCATAAAAACGCAATGTGAATTGAAACTTGGCAGGAGAGAAAAGCCTCTGTCCAGGTGTGACTGGTTTTCCCTCTTTCACAAAAGCGTGTAAGTGTGTACACATACGCGCACGCCCACGCACAAACTTTCAAGTTTGGGGTCAAACAGACTAGAGTTTTAAAAAAGAATGAACATTAAGTCTTATGTTTCCTGGGTGGACGGTGATAACAGAAGTGTACCCCCATCTGACTGGCTGTGTTGGCCACACCCATACCACCAAATAAAGGCAGAAAGAAAATGAAGTGCTTTCTAGAGAGGAGGAGCTCTTCTAGAGGTGTATGGACACGTTCAGGGATGCATTTATGGTCTTCCCACTGACTCACTGGGTAGACCGGAAAAGGTGCTGTATTTTCGCTTCTGTATATTTGGAAAATCATAGGATATTCCTCAATGCTCATAACAAAATGATAGGAATAAAACGAATATTTGCAAATCAAACCGCGTCTGGCGTTTTTACGTCTGTGAATTTTGCAAGTAACACCGACAGGTAATATGGTCTCCCCACAGAAGCATATTCCGGCACAATAAAATAGTTGTGTTACTCCGGGCTGTCGACTGAACTCCAGCTGCCCCGCATGAGTGCACGGGTACAAACCTTCCAGCACATTCCAGGCATGAAGGATGATGACTGTGATAAGGTAGTCACCCTGATGACCGTTCGTGATGGGGAGTCTCTAGGAGGTTTGTGCATTCTGAATGCCAGTCTTTCCCAAGAAGACACGTGAAGGTTCAGCAAAGCAGAAGCCTCATCAATTTGCCTCTGAGTGTTGTTGTAACACCCGGAGCTTTGACTCATTTGCTTTCCCTCCCCTGTTGCCACATAAAGAGACCAACTTGAATGAGCTCATTGGGCTGCATTGTTTCCCAAAAAACTATTGTGACTTGAGGTAGGAAGTATTAAATGCTGCTGCTGCAGGTACACTCTGAGGGCCCTAATCAGTTCTCCAGGCCTCTGCTTCCTTTTCCCAGAGTACAAGAAGTCAAAACAAACTCAAGGAGAGGGCAAATTTTCCTCAAGTGGCATTAAAATTTTAAATTAGATAAAGCAAGCCAAAAGCATTAGAATAAGGATGCCTCCAGCATTCAATGCCTAGATGTGGCCAAAAACCGAGTCCCCAATTAGACAGCTCTTAAGGCCAGGTTTATTGAAAAGAAATTAGGCCAGTGTTAATTTGGAAGTGAATTGTTTTAACATCCTTTGCGAGAGATGTTCAGCTATTCTGAAAAGAAACAAGTTCACTTCAGCAGCATAAAAAGCATCCTCCTTAGGCCTTACTCTGATTTACCAACAAGTAGACCTCTTAAGCTAAAATGAACAGCTGAGCCAATTTCTGTGGCTGTGGGGTCCTCATTTATTTAGCAAATATTTATTATGGACCCCCAGTTTGCCAGGCCCCAAGCCATAGGATCATGTTTTGCGACAAAACTCACTTCCATGGCACCAACAGATAAGTGTTCCTCTGAGTGATAAGGCTCTCTTTCTTCAGGAAATCTGGCTCCTCTATAAAAGACATGCTTTGCCTGTGAAGCCTCGTTTACCGGGTTGAATATAAAAATCTATTAAAGAGATCCGACGTGTAGAACTGTTTTGACATTACTGGTGGTTGTTATTGCTTTGTCCTGTTTTTAATTCGAGAGATAAATTAGTAGCCTAGATCTATTTTCATGCCACTCCCCATCCCATGGTACGTGTTCAAGCCCACCTACTTCATCTGGAAATGCACACGGATTCATCACTCTCTCCTTAAATTTCAACCTGCTATTTACCAAGAGGCCCCCAGCGCCCCCCACTCACCCACCCCCCGACACACACACACACACACACACACACACACACTAACCCCTGCCACCATTGTGTCTGAGCTCTAGAGCCTTTATGCCATGTGCAAAATAGAACTCCCAGACATTAACACACAAACTTTAATAACATACATTAGCCATACATGTACGCTTTGACTCAAATTTCAACCACTTTCCAATATGAATAATTCAACGTCCTTGCCCAATTGTTCGTGTAAGGATACGATATGAATTAAAAGGCTATAAGCCGTGTTCCTAAACAATGCTTTGCATTTTCCCGCAGCAGTTGTGTGCAGAGAAAGACATGGCCATTTGTATTTCAGAGTTCATTTTTCCTGCAGTCCTAAACTCTGCTTCCCCTTGAACACCGCTTCTGTGACCCAGTTGCTATACCTCTGATCCGCTGCACCCCAGAGGCTGTCACAAGTCTCCCTCCTTCCCAGGAGTTGAACACACAATAGAGAAAAGGCCCTGGCTGGGAGGTTCAGCCGCCATTAACCCCTACCAGCTGTGCCTGTGGGGAGCCTTCTGGCCTGAATGTCCTTTCTCTGCGGCCGCCTTCATGCCACTAATCTAACCATTGTTAGGGAGGAATGCTGACAGGAGAAAAGAAATTTTTCTTGTGTCCATGCAAGTGTGTGTATCCATGTGTAAGTGAAGGAAGAGTGAAGGCTAATTTCTATAGTTGGCATGAATGGAGGGATTGGGAAAAAAACCTAGTTAAAATGTGTTTACTTGCTTAAAAGGCTCAGTCAATTTAAATAATTTCAGTAGTGTGCTCTATTTTTTTTTAGGGAGGGGGGAGAAACTCGTTACTATTATAATTTTCTTTAAATGCCCTGAGATGTTTGGGCATGTTTAAGACTTTTAAAATTCACTGCCGGCAGAAAAAAAAAATTGAATTGAATTTCTTAAAAATACTGGCATAAAGTTACAGACACACAGAATTACTCACTTCTAATGGACCTTAAAAAATTAGAGAAAGAGAACTGGTTATACGGGTCACATTTCCTTCAGAAAAACCACTCACATTTAATGCTTAGGAAAGTTTTAAAAAATCTCTTAGAACTGAACCGGGAAGCGAGTTGGCTTTTACCAACCCCATTTAGAATAAGTGATAAATCCAAAGAGATGCTGTACTTTTTACAAGCAGGCTATGCTTTCAACGAACTTTGAAGTTCAATAAGGGAATGTGATTTTCTCTTTAGTTTCAAACAAGATGCACTTAGATGGAGCACAAGTGACTACCTGAAGCGGTAACTTGGCAAGCTTGGCAAGCCAGGCAGGTGGCCCCGATGCCCACCATTCTAACCACATTGCCAAGCAAACACCCTACACTCTTGAAAGGTTTACATATTTTGATCCTTGAGGACTTCATTTGTTTTTTCAAAAGCACTGAACCTGAAGAGAAACTATTCTTAAATTTAATTCTCCATGTTATTATTTGATAAAGTTTCATACAACACAACAATTGGCCTATTTCAAATCAAATTACAAATAATTCATGTAGAAATGTATTTTCTGGGCAATTAGACTGGATCGTAGTAGGGCAAATGTCTGATATAATAAAGCTCTACTTTGCATCTGTTCCTATGTCTAGACCTGCTGCAATGGGCAATTACTGGTCCTGAAACAACAGCAGCAAGATAATGCTCCACTCACAGGTTTTAGCCATTAAAATTCAGCATTCTCTTTCTTTGCCCCTTTATTACCTCAATCATTTGATTGTGATAAAATAGATTTAATTTAATGAAGTTATACTTTTCTACATTTGCATGCATACATTTACATAAGTGGTGACTGCAATGTCAGGTACATTGTTTTCCAAAACATTAGCGGTAAATACCCTCGCATTCATCTCATTAAGGTGCGGTGTGCTTATTAAGCCAAAACAACAGCAACAACAGCAGCACAGAAAAGCCCAACTCCTCTTAGCCACTTCTCAGACTCTTCCATTTTCCAGGAAGGAAATTATCCTAGACAGGAAATGAATGTGATAGCATACGAATTGATGGAATAGATGAAAATAACAATGTGGTTTTGATTCCATTCATTTAGTCAGTCAATCATCCATTCAACAAATCTTTATGGGGTTTCTCCAATATGCAAGACACGGTGCCAGGTTGTTTAGAAGGACCCAAAGACAGATGCTACACAGCGGCCAGCACCCAAGAAGTTTCCTACCTATTATGAGAATAGCTGTGTTATATAAATAACTATATCATTAAATAGGGATGTAATAATGCTGTCTGGGGGTGTTCAGTTAAGTTACAGCAAAAAAGTCAAATCCTACCCTTCCAACTCTCATGGTTATTACTGTGATAATTTTCCAGTTCTTTCCACTGCCGTTTACGTCAGTTCTCACGGAAAAAATACAACTCTAGTCAAGTGTAACTTAAAGAAATTGTCCTTAAGATCTCTTCAAATTATCCCAGCTATTTGGATATGAACTATGTTCCCAGACTCTCTTATGTTTTGAAGAGTTTAGAGAAAGACTTTATAGCAGAAAGGTCCCAGTATGTCTACTGCTTAGCAAATGCCAAAGGACTTGCATAGTGGGGATGCCAGTCTCTAAATACAAACCCATTTCTCCCTTGTCCAAGAGCTGCACCAAGAACAGGCAAGTGCTTTCAACATCTAGGTGATCCGCTCCAATCCAGTTCACCCCGCTATACAAAAATACACTCATTTCATTCTAAGTATAGCAAGAATAATAAGGCAGCGTTTTAGAAATTCTCTTTGCCTCTCTAAGTAAATAAATAGCCAGAGGAAGAATCTATATTCTTTAGAAACTTGTAATAGGACGAAAGTAAAGGAAGTAAAGTTGTTTTAACTTTTGCAGATACAGAAGGGCACACTGGTCCTATACTTTCTAGGTAATTAAAAACAATCCTGAGTTTTGTTTTGGATAAACAATCGAAATTAAAAATGGAACAGGAGAGCAATATTTCAAAACCAATATGGTGGCTCTAGCCAGCAAAAAAGTGGCTAATGTCCATGGTAATGAACGGACGTTTGACTAAAGACAGATTTGGTCTAATTATGACACCGAAAGGCCTTACTGTTTTCCTAGTGTCTGAAGAACACATTTAGACTCATTAAACATGTTTTCCAGACTCATCTTCCTCTTCCCCACAGCATCTCATCCTCCAGTCAACTGTCCTCCTCCCCTTTGCACGGGTGGGCTGTAGGCTTCTCGGCCTCTGTTCCTTTTCCTCATGCTGCTCCTTCATCCACCCTTCCCTTCCCCAGTCCTGCGGGGGGAAATCCCACCTATCCTTCAAGGCCCAAACCAATCAACTTTCCTCTGATTCCTCACCACCAGGTTTACTCATTCTGTAAATTATAATGGTCGTTTGTAGAAGGCAGTTTGTCAGTCTCTAGAAAACCTTTCTAAACACCGTAAGACAGCAATTTTACTTCAAAAACACACCCCATAAAAATATACTTGTACATAAAAGAATGTTCACTGTAGCACTGTTAGTACTCCCCCAAAAGAAAAACAATATAAATGCTCTTCAATAGAGAACTGTTCAAATTGTATTGCAACTAAGTATCCTAATACTTTATAGCCAGTAAAAAGAACTAAGATTGTTGCATACTGTCAAGAAAAGAATTTCAATCTGTAAGTGGGGCAAAAGTAAACAGTAAATTGCAAAATACTGAGTGTAGAGTGATCTTATTTTTGTGGAAAGATGGAAAGGAGATAATAAAAGGGAAAGACTGTTTAGGTACTTATAGATATGGTTGTTCATTCATAAAAAAGTTCTAGAAGGATAGACATTAAACTGGATAATGGTATTTACCAGTACACATAGGATAGGATAAAGAGGGCATTTAATTTTTTAATATTTTGGATTTTTGGATGTTTACAACAAATTTGCATTGCTTTTTTAATTTCAAAGGAGTAAGATTTCCTTCCACTGAACTCTATTATTTTTCACATTCATTGTGAAAATTTCTGCCTCTTCTTTTTTTTTTTTTAAGGTTTATTCATTTTTGAGAGATAGAGACAGAGCGTGAGTGGGGGAGGGTCAGAGAGAAAGAGGGAGACACAGAATCCAAAGCAGGCTCCAGGCTCTGAGCTGTCAGCACAGAGCCTACACCTGGCTGCAACTCACAAGCCTTGAGTGAGATCATGACTTGAGCCGAAGTCAGACGCGTAACCGACTGAGCCACCCAGGCGCCCGTATTTCTGTGTCTTCTTAAGGCTCTTGAAACAAGGAACCATGTCTTGTTCATGTAAACCAGCGGATTTACATATAAGAAACAAACGTGTCAGAGAATGAGAAAATAATAATGAAATAGAAAAATTGTTTTTAAAAAGTCAACTCGAGAGGCTATGATCAAAAAGACAAGAGGTAACAAGTATCAGTGAGGTTTAGAAAAAATGGAATTGTTGGGAATGGAATTTGATGCAGCCACTATGGAAAGCAGTATGGGATTTCCTCCAAAAATTAAAAATAAAACTAGTATATGACCCAGCAAAACCACTTCTGGTTGTATACCTGAAGGAAATGACATCAGCGCCTCGGAGGTATCTGTACTTCTGTGTTCAATATGTCGTTGCTCACAACAGTCAAGATATGGACATACCTGAGCAGTGGTCAATGGACAAATGGATTAAAAACATGACACACACACACACACACACACACACACACACAGAGGAATATTATTCAGCTACAAAACAAAGGAAATCCTGCCATTTGCAAGTACATCAATAAACCCAGAGGACATTATGCTATGTGAAATAAGCCAGACACAGAAAGACAAATACTGTACAATCTCACTTATATGTAGAAGCAGAAAAGTAGAACTCACAGAAACAAACAATAGAATGGTAGTTTCCAGGAACTAAGGGGTGGGGAACTGGGGAGATGTTGGTATAGGAGTATAAACTTTCATTTATGAGTAAATACTGAGGATCTAATATACAGCATGGTGACTGTATTCAATAATACTGTATTGTATACTTCAAATTTGTGAAAAGAGTAGATAGATCTTCAGTGTTTTCACCACACGCCCACACACACACAAGGTGACAGATGTGTTAATTAGCACAACTCAATCAATCAATCTATCTATCTATCTATCTATCTATCTAAAATGATCACATGGTACACTTTGAATGTATACAATTTATTTGTCAATTACACTTAACTAAAGCTGGTGGGGGAAGTCAATCCAAGAGACAACAATCATAAATTGAAAGAATATGACACATCTAACTGGTTCCCAAATCAATAAAACTTTGCTGTACTGCTGTTTGTTTTTGCCTCTAATTCTATTCACTTCTTTAAGAGGTGGAGGGTGGGGACAGTGTGAGCCATGAAGCAGTTAAGAGAACAGGCTTCACAGTCCTGCGGGTCCTGGTTTCACATCTAGCTCTGCCATTAGCTGGCAACCGTGGGCATATTCCTTAACGTCTCTGATCTCTAGTGTCCTTATCGGTAAAATGGATGAAAATATAACTGCCTAAAACCATGTTTTGAGAATTAAATGAAGTAACATATGCAAAACACCTGGAAAATGCTTAAGACATGATTCTTCATAATTTTAGAGCCTTCTCTCCCTTGATGCAGACCCTCCTTCTAGAAGACTTCTCCTGCCAGCAGGCCCATCATGCACCCGTAGCCCTCCTCTGGCATCTGATATCATTATCATCCCCAGTGAGAGAGCAATCAGAATTTGAACTCAGCCCCAACCTATGCAAGATGGCCCCTTTCTTTTCCTCCTCTGATGCTGGCAGTGTTCTCTTCTGCTACTCGTGTAGCCCCCAAGTCTCCAACCAACGCCACCTTCCTCCCTCCACCTCTCCGCTCCTTCCAAGCCCAGAAAGCCTTAAAATCTTGATAAAATGATGGGTTGTGGGAACTCAGCGTTCATGCCTCGGAGTCACCAAAGTGGTACAGAAACAACTCTAACTCAGCAACCTGAACTCAGGTTGGAACCTGGGCTCAAGAGCACTGTCAGTGATACTTTTCTCCATTCTGGGTAATAAGAATATACCCACAGAACTGCCATGAGAACTGTGATTCATGGGAAAATTCATTTTGAGTGTAAGCAACTGGCCTAGAAATGGTCCTTTAGAAGAGAAACCACGTGTGTAATTATGGAGCCACATGCAAAAGGAGCTAACACTATTTAAGAGGATTTTGCTAACTTAATAAATTTGACTTGCAGTACACAATCAGAAGCCTCAAATCTGTCACAAACCCTACACCCAAATATTATTGAATGCCTGCTGCATGCCAGGCATATTGAAAGCACTGGGGATACAGAAAGCATCTTCTAGTGTAGCGGGGGAGTGACACAAGTCAATGCCAGAATGAGCAGTTCAGAGAAGACACTGATCTGGGACTGGAAATGGTGAGAAAGAGCTACCTTCCTGAGGGAAGTGCTCAGGGAAGATATTTCCAAGGAGAAGACATTTGAAGAATGGTACAAAACCATGGAAAGACCTCGGCCAAACGTGTTCTAGGCACAAGGGACAAGGACTTCAAGGAAGAACAAGCCAGCTATGTCCAACCCATATGACCAGGCAACTTTTAAGAAACAAGACTTGTAAGTAATTACTTGCTTGCTAAATGTTATTCCACCTCTCCCCTTGTCAACAAATATGGTTTCTGCAAAGGAGAGCTCCAGAGAGAGCAAGAAAGAGAAAACAAAGATCTGGTATTGATCAGCACCCCTGTTTCTCTCTCCTAAAAATTATGGTAAGTTCCTAAACAGCTGGTACCAAGAAAGGTTGATTGGTTTATTGAAACAATAACTAAGCCAAGTAATATGATACACTGATATTCTTTATCCAGATCTAAAATATCCAGTTAGGCTGTTATCTCTGAGAGCAGTTGGAAAATATTTAAATGTGTTTTTTATGCCACTGAAGATAAAAAGATACTAGTCCATAATATCGTTTTAACTTACACTTCAAGTGAAGATTTACAAGTGTCAGTAAATAAAATGTTTAAAGGCATAGTCAAGATACAAACCTGAAGAACAATTCTAATGAAAGCAACCCCACTCAGCCCCAAATGCAAGGGGTCAACTGAAAATGGTAAACCATAAACTCACTATGACACACAGGTAGAGGCAGGGTGGTGTGGTGATGTCTGCCTCTTATGTTTGTGTGGTTCTTCTTTCACAGCTCTCTTAGGGATCTGACAACTTCATCGTATTCAAAGATGGAAAGATGGAAGGACTTGAAACCAACGAGCCAGACTCTGGCCTCACCCCAGGAACTTTCTGTCAAACTGCAGGCACACCTCTTTCCTTCCCAGTCCTTCCCTAGCTTTGTGGAAAAGACACAACCCTGTATTCATGTAGTTTTTTATTCAACTTGCTAGCTGATTTTGAGTAGTAGTTTTCAAGCCTCTTCTTTTTAAATCCTGGAATCTTTTTCCAGTGAAATCTTACACAGAACTCCAACAGATGAAACCACAGCTCCTCTGGTTATGATGCCCTCTCTTCCCTCCAGGCATCCATGGTCCACATCTGTAGCGTACAGACCAATACTTGCAAACTTCAGCTATTTTTAACAAAATAAAACAGGATAGAAAATAGTGTACTCCATGCATAGTAGAGAGAAGGGTTATTTTGTGGGGAAAAATCGTTATATTCAACCAGTACTCAATGCCTATATAATGGACATAAAATCAGGTGAACACAACAGATAAAAGTTCTTGTCATGATGGAACTTATATTCTAGCATGATATTAATACATATATATTAATGCATATACATAATACATACACATATATGTGTATATATGTATGTGTGCATATATATATATATATATATATATATGAGAGAGAAATAAGTTTGAAAGCCACTGGTATAGCTAATCTCTTAAATATATCCTGAAGTTCATGATTTATATCAGAGCTGTTTTAACATTACTTGAAAATTTGATAGCTCTAGAATATATTCATGCTTCTGTAAGCTTAACACATACCATTCATTCAGTGGCATTTTAAAGCAGTTAATGATGTTGTCAAAAGCCTAGCTATGTCAGCTGACCAAATCTCTTTTTGAGAATCAAAAATCAAACCACTCTTGCATAGTTCAGTAGGTTTAGAGTAGGTCCTGGGATATTGCATTTCTTTTTTTTTTTTTTTTTTTAATGTTTATTTTAAGAGAGAGAGACAGACAGACAGAATGTAGGCAGGGGAGGGCCAGAGAGAGAGGGAGACAGAATCTGAAGCAGGCTCGAGGTTCTGAGCTGTCAGCACAGAGCCTGATGTGGGGCTCAAGCTCACAAATTGTGATATCATGATCTGTGCTGAAGTCAGATACTTAACCGACTGAGCCACTGAGGCACCCCTGGGACACTGCATTTCAACAAGCTCTCAGGTGACCATGCTGAATAGCAAGATGGAAGCTCTCTCTCTCTCTCTCTCTCTCTCTCTCATGCACACACACACACCCCACATGTGTGCACAAATGCTTGTAGTAGTTTCTCAATGTGCTGAGGGCAGGGACTGTGACATATTCATCTCTAGCTGACTAGCAGTAAGGAACTATACAGTTTGTAGACTATGTTCTAGAAAATTTAGTGACTAGTCACAAAGGCTTTTTGTATTTCAACCATTTGGACTGAAATATTTTGAAATGATCAAATAAGTGCTAATGATTTATGTCAAACATCAACTCTTCCATACTCTACTTGAAGTCTTCATCACTTTATTAGTTCACAGTCTTTATAAACACTATGAACATGCTTAAACAGGCACATAACACCCATTACAACATGAAAACACTGCAGTACCCATGTGAAAACACTCCTTTGTAAGAAATGTTTATTTATAAAATACATACAAAAATGCAAAATTGGGGTATATTGGGAGCCTGGCTGGCTCAGTTGGTGGAATGTGTGGCTCTTGATCTGGGGGTCATGAGTTCAAGCCCCACACTGGGCATAGGGCTCACTTAAAAAATAAAGACTGGTATATTTAAAATTTAAGAAAAAAGAAGATCTGGGACATATTCATTTCCATTATAGAAATTTATTTACATGAAAAAATTCATCTTCAAGACTTCTTTAAATTAGAAGCTGTAAACTAGAGAAGTAGGCAGCATTCAGTGCATAGGCAAGTTTTATTTATGTAAAATCATTTATTTGCCAACAGTTAAGAATTGGGTGACTTCACATAAACATCACCCAGATGTATAAGTCCTCTTGAAAAATTAGAAAATCCTGAATTACTGGGTTCTCCGACCCTCACTGAATTAGGAGAGGTTATCACTTCTAGACAAGATGTGCACTTTCCACTGATGTCACTGCCCTTCTCCCCCAGGCTGGGGGTCTGCAAATCCTACATTACATATTAAGGTCTCTTTGCATATTTATGTTCTGATTTGAATTATGTTAGTTCATCAAACACATATCTTTCCCAGAATATAGTCACTGCTTACAAATATATCCAGATATATTGTTAATTTGGACGTTCTAAAAGATCCTCTCCCACTTTTCATCTATCTGCAAATGTGTTGTAATGAGCAGGATAGTAATATCCTTCATATTTCACCTCTCTTAATTAGTCAGTCTCTTCTTTCTTCCTTAAAAAATATATGTACTCCGGGCACCTGAGTGGTTCAGCATCTGACTTAAGCACAGGTCATGATCTCCCATTTCTTAAGTTCAAGCTCCCTGTAGGGCTCTGTGCTCACAGCTCAGAGCCTGGAGCCTGCTTCAGATTCTGTGTGTGTATCTCTCTCTTTGCCCCTTCCTCACTCATGCTCTGTCTCTCTCTCTCTCTCTCTCAAAAATAAACACTAAAAAAAATTTTAAAATAAAAAAATATATATACTCTATTATATAATGGAGTGTATATATATGTATATATGTATATACATACTCTATTACAAATGCATTTCTATTAAAAAAGGCACTTAATGGAAGTACATGATAAATAGAAACTCATTTTGAAAATTCATGGCAAAAATTATACCTTTCAATATTAGAAAGTTTACAAGGCTTCATCTTGTTTCTCCAGCATAAATGATTTCATTATAGGCACTGGATCTCATTGGTCTACAATATCTTTCTATGAAAATTCTTGTCACCAGTGACTAGGCAACTTTCATGCTATGTGGGTTTTAAAAAAGGATGAAGGTAATGCCACCCTAACACATACTACATTATGGTAGATACAGCTAAATTCAACTCTATTTAGAAAGCCTATGTCCTCCTGACTCCTCTTGGAGTATTGTAAGCACACACCCCAGGACATTTGTACTTGCTGTTTCCTCACTCTGGCATACTAGTTGCTCAGATATTCACATGGCTTACTTTCATACTTTTTCCTCAATCTCTACTTAAATGTCTTTTCCTCAGAAAGACCTTGCTGAGCTATCAAAAAATAGCAACCCAACCACTAGCTTCAACACATCCTGCTTTATTTTTCTCAGTATCATGTATTACTACCTGACATATATTTATCTGTTTCTACTTCCATGTCCCATATAACCCCCATGAAGAAAGGGACTTGGTTTTTTTAATGTTTATTTATTTTGGGGGGGGGGGGGAATGTGAGTGGGGGAGGGGCAGAGAGAGGAAGACAGAATCCGAAGCAAGCTCTGCACTGTCAACACAGAGCCTGACACAAGGCTCAAACTCATGAGTTGCAAGACCATGACCTGATGCTTAACCAACTGAGCCATCCAGGTGCCCCAGAAAGGGACTTGTTTTATCTCAGGGTCTTATTTGGTGCCTGGAACTTTGCAGGAAAGATCTGATGAATGAATGATGCTGTATGTCTCTGAATAATTACAATTCTGTTACTCCTGTTCTAACATTTGGTGTTTGAAAGGGAATGAATAATCATTAAAGGCACACACCCATGACATTTCCCCACTTGAGTGCAGGTGTCCCTGAAGAGGGAAGTGTGATAACCCACAAAGTGGGTATTTTTTCCTGTCTTCTATTTGTTAGCTGTTTTTTTCTATTTTCTGTCTGTTTTTGGACACAGTGCATCCTATGGACCAAATGTAGAATCCTATTCCCTGAGCACTTTGTTTTTTCAACTATGATTTTATATGATGGTTTGGTAGAGAAAACATCTATGTGTCATTCAGATCTCCTTCTTGCATTCGTCAGCACGGAAAGGGAAGAGTCTCAGTCCCCAAACACACCACATCATAGCACACCCACCCTTCGCCTAGGGAAGGGTGACTGCCTTCTCCTTATCAGAATGTTATGAAGGAAAGCCAGGGGGAGAACAAGAATGCCAAGAGAACTTTGATTCTTTTTCTGAAATGCTTTCACTTGGTATTTGTCTGTGTTGTGAACATATACAACCCCATTAAGGCAAAACGTCAAGGATTCAGTGGATAACTTTTCAGAAAATGTTGACACAATGGCTACATTTTGCGAAATTGAGAGCTATTTCTAAAGAGCACATCAAGGAACAGATTCAAAGCAAGTTCAGTGAATTGACCAAGCTATTTACCTTCTCTGGAGCTCTTTCAGAGCAACCTAGCTTATCAGTGAGCTGAGCTGCCAGGAACATATATCCTAGAGGGTTAAATAGACAACTCATGTTCATTCTAACATGGTGATAGTATAGAAATGACTCCTGCACTCACTCAACTCATTCTGCCATCCTTAACTTGAGAAAATAACTTATTTCTCTATCAAAGATAATATTCTCTCTGTGTCCTGTTACAAGGAGGCAGGCCTCTGAAGTGCTTTAGAAAAACAGTATTCTGAGAATATTCAATGTAGTGAGTCCTTAAACAACTTATAATACGTATAGATTACAGAAGATTTAGCATCTTGCTATGATCGACCATTCACTGGGGACAAGACACATGGAAAAATCTCTATTTTGCTGCAGTGACACATGAGTTTCCCAGAAACATTCTTCTACACAAAGAACAGGTAAATGTATAATTAAACAGAGTAAATGTTTTAGAAGTCTCTTTAGGAAAGGAAAGTCAACCAAGTAGCATAGGTTTCTACACTGTGCTGTGAACTGGCAGTGAAAGGAACATTCACGTCATGTTTGATGTTGAATCCCTTTGCACTGTGAACACATGCACTCAATTGTCCTCTGAAATCCACACTTCAGTACTTCAAAGTCCATTCTGGTTGGTACCACCAGCCAGAAGAGAGCCTCATGTCAAAGCAGCACCAAGTAGGATTTTGAAGGACATCCTTCCCTACTCACCAATTGCATATCATCTTCTGAAATTCTCTAATTTGGAGAACATGTCTCCAAACAGGAAACCATATGGGGCTCAAAAACTTATGAAATTATTGTACTTGCTTATGATGAAAATGAAGTATCATTGGTACTTATTTCCCCAGGATGACGTTTGTATTCCAGGAACCCTAAGGTCTACACCATTACCTTCAATGTCCGTCTGGTCTCAGATACCTTGGGTCTACTTCCGCTTAATTTCTGTCCAGTTGCGTGCATGTAATAGACCAGACCTTTTAAATCATGCACACATGTATGCTGCAGGTACTATGTCGAGAGTTACCACATGTTTTTAACGGAAACTTGGCCGTCAGTTTCCAAAGAAAAGATTTTTAAAACCTGCATCAGATAAGACTGTAAACCTTTGGAAGACGGGCATCCTTTAGAAACCATGAAGTCTAGGAAAGAGGGAAAAAAATACAACTATTAAAATGCACATACACTGCTAGCCGGCACTGTTGTGACAGCCAGAGGTATCAGCGTCAGTCAATTATCTTCACAAATGCCTCTTGTGCTAATGAGCACTCACAAAAATCAGCAGACTTTTCTGGCAAGGAGAAAAGATCAGTTTCATTGCTTGCAGAACTAATTCAGGGTACAAAAGTGAAGGCTCCCGATCGCTGCCTCTTTTACTGCTCCTTTTGTAAAGGCTTTTGATGTGTGCTGAAGAGCTGGGCCTGTGTTTGGCCCTCTTCATCTCCAGTTCATTGCCTGCCATTAACATACATATCCATATGAAAAGTTCCGTAAGTCACTAACAGCTGTCCAGAAAGGAGTTTGAGAACGAAGGAGAAAAAGGACCTATTCCTTCTCAAAATGCTGACAATACTATTTAGCCCCTTCTTGGCAATGATATACCTAACTTTTTAAAGCCGCCTTTCACTCAGAAAGGGACTAGGCATAATACAACATTCAAACACATAGTGGTTTTTCATTTTGAAACAGTCATTTGCTGTATTCAGGGGAAAAAAAGTCTATAGTTACCAGATGCAAAGGAAATCCATCATTCATGATACATATGTATATGGCAGACACACCCGCACATGCACACACGCGTGCGCGCGCACACACGCTCCTTCTATATTGTTTTTGCAGGATGCTAAATAACCTCACATCTTCCATTTTGCCTAGAGGAAACCCCCCTGCAGCAGATGCTCATAGAAGTTTTATGCCCACTGCCTTCTTCAATTTATGACACTGACAGTTACCTATGGTCAATTTGTTATCAATGGATACTGTGTTAGTAAAGGAAAATACCATTAAAAATTGCGTCATAAAATTTTAAAAGGAGATTTAATAATTAGTCTCTAGATGAGTTGATGAGAACTCCTTTCAGGAAAAGAAAAAAGACAGGTCGGGAATGTATAGGTCATGGTTTTGAACATGGGGAATTCGTATTACATGTTTTTCAAGTCTGATAAGACCATTTCAGAGAGCTGTGTAATTGGGTGATTTTGTCATATTCATGGTAAACATTTTTTAAAGAAAGTGCTAAAGGTCAGCTAATACTCATCTTACAAAAGAGAAATAGCTTTCCTTTAAGAAGAGGTTCTGAAGGCCAGAGCAGGAAGAAACAGATTTTACATTGATGAAAAGGGGTGCTTCCCAATCATTTGGTCTGTGGCTTAGTTTTGTCAAACTCAGAAAGGAAGCATGTGATGGATAAATGCTTTCCCCCCCACCCCCCGGAGTTCACGACCCCGGGGCCATCTCAAGGCACACATGGCACCCAACATTTGCTGAGTCTGAGCTGGAAAATGAGGGTAGGCAAATCTGTGTCAATTATCAAGGTCTGCCATGGTTTATAATCGGGATCTTTCTTTGCCTTTCTTTCTTTTCTTGCCTTTCTTTTTTCCCCTCCTTTTCCTTTTTCTTTCTTTCCGAGTCAGAATCAAAATGCTAGGGAAAACTACTAGCTCCCAATTCTGTAAAGAATTTATTCCTGTAAGGATCGTCCCACCTCCAGAAACAGCTTGTGCTGTATAAAACCAAGACTTTAATCCCACTTGTTGCCCCCCACCCCCACCATTCTACACACACCCCCCACTTCTATTCTCTTTTCCGCAGCATCTCTCCCAGATCCCAGTCGCTAAAAATCTTTAACTCTGCCTATTTTGATCTGAAAATTAAATCTTATTTATTATGCATCCTGTTTGTTGTCCTTGAAGAACACCAGCATTCATTTAAAGGGGTCCAGAATGACTTCTTAAACACATTTCTCTCTTTGCTGCAATTAAACAAAGTAGAGCTGTGATTAGTCCTCCACAGGGGGGAAAGAAAAAGACACCCTTGAATCAAAATGGGGGGACCTGGCTGGGCATTATTGCTTCACAATGCAGGAGTTTATTGCTGAAACCTGCTTATCCCCTAGCTCCGCACTCCATGGGAACTTCAGTCAGGTGGAAAGTTATTCTCTTCTCGCTGAAGCAGCTTGAAGCAGCTTGAAGTATCGTAAGACCCGCTAAAGCCCCTAAAGCTCTTCCTCGTAACTGAGACATTTAGGATAATCTTTATGGGAGTTTTGCATGAGCTTCTGCTTTTTGTTGCACTTAGGAGAGTTAATGATGAGTTTTCACTGGCTTCTCCTTCTTTTTCTTCTTCATCTTCGTCTTCGTCTTCATCTGCTGCTTCGTCGTCGTCGTCGTCGTCGTCTGCTGCTGCTGCTGCTGCTGCTGCTGCTGCTGCTTCTTCTTCTTCTTCTTCTTCTTCTTCTTCTTCTTCTTCTTCTTCTTCTTCTTTTTGAAATCTAAGCCAAAAAGCGCCTGTTTAAGTTAAGTACCACCTCCCTCCAGCCCTTGGGAAACCACTCAAGAGGGCTTTGCTTGGCTCTGTGTTCATGACACATAATGAAAACAATTTTACGCTGTGGAGGGAAGTATTGGGCAATTACTGATGTAACAGCCACCTGCAGTAGCGAGCCCTGGCTGCAGCATTGCGCGGTTCATGAATATTTTATGGTGTGATGTTATTTTGAATGGCTGGGGCAGGTGAAGGGGGCCGAGGGTGTAATAAGTAACTCTGCTGGAGGCTGTGTAGCGGCTCTGTTTCCCCGCAGAGCCCACAGTGTAACACCAAGAAGCATCCTGACCCCGCCTGGATCGACGCAGGGGCAGCTGAGGCTGAGGAAAGATGGTATGACAAGTCATGGTGGGCACCCTTTACAAGCCCTTGTCTGCCGATTTTACACACGATGTCCAGCTTGAAAAGCCCCAGCATCAATCTTGTCTGATTTAATTTGATAAATTAAGTGTGGATAAGGATTAAATGAGAATTTTGTAATGGAGAAAGCTTGTCCTTAGTCTCTAATCCAGTTAAGATAGTATGGGAGAGACCCTATAAAATATAGAGCAATCGCTTGAGAAAGCAAAGTAATAAAGAGAGAGAATCGCTTGTTACTTCAGTGATATTACGTCCATATAGAAAGTGAATGAAAATGCTACTCTTGCTTTCTGGTTTTTGCATGTGAAATACACACCCCCTGTGTACCAACAGATCTACCATCATACACGCACGTTTTATGGAGGACCTAGGAATACAAGAGAGAAACCGGGATTGCAACATGTTTTACATAATAAAATATGGCTATTGAGAATTGGTCCTGAAAAGGTGGAATATTTTGAGTATCATTTCCTTTTTCAAATGTTATTTTCCTAACAGGAAATGTCAAGATTTAAACTCAGGATCGTAGCATAAAGAATACATTGCTGGCATTTCAGACTTTCTGATTCTTCCTATTGGCATATTTAAGATTGCAGGCACAAAAATCATATTGTATATGACCAAGATGTAAACAGTGCAAAAATTATTTTATTTGACAGTTATATTTCTGTAGAATGGAATGGTATGAGCAAACACTAGTTATGTAGACAGTTGATGGAAGTTCAAAACAATGCCGTGTGAGAATCTATTAAAATTCTTTTTTAAATGTGTGTGTGTGTGTGTGTGTGTGTGTGTGTGTGTATGAGTTTATTTGTAGACTGGTGTGCTTTTGAGGAAGAACTTGGGAAGGCTGTACGTTAGACTTCAGGCTGAATAGCTTTGTCCTAGAGATCATGCTTAGAAAAAGATACAAAAGATTTGCAGAATCCTTGGACACAAATTGGCAGAAAGAGCAGAAATCCTGAACAGAAGCACAGAAGGAAAATGTAGCCAACTAGACATTCTGAGAATAATGTGAGGCAACAGAGGAAGTACCAGCGACAATTTCAAGTATAAAAGATACTCTTTAATTTTTGTAAGTGATAGTTTCATAAGTGCGCTCCTACATTTCATAACATCAATTTAGAGCTTATACCAGAATGAAATAATGTGGTGATATGTTAAATTTTCTACTTTAACATTCACCTTATCGTTGAACGTTGAAGTACCGCTGCTTCCAATGGTTGACAATCCCATTTGCACTTTAAAAATTATAAAGTCAGGGTGACAAAATGATAAGTGTTTATATAATCTGGGAATGAGCCACTTTATCAAATGGCAGTACATTACCTAAATTCCAATCTTATTATTTAGTATTGGCATTCCTATCTACTATGTCCATTGGAAGAATTGTCTCAGCTTGCTTGAATATGCCATTTATCGTCTATACATAAGGTATGATGTCAGTCCTTTTTAAAATATTGGAAATTTTCATTAACAAAGAGGAAATGATGACATCAGATGATCTTGATAAATCATGTCACTAAGAGCCACCTCTCTCTACAAACAGGTTGAATTCAGGAGAAATGCAATAAAATGGCAAATAGTGTTAATATAATAATATTAATAGAAATTAACATACATTCAAGAAATTCCAAAATATTTAATTTCGTCTCACTATATATATTTTTCCTGCCTCATAATGTATGTTAAAGGTGCCCTGATTTAGCAATTTTATAAAGATCAAATTATAAACATGCAGTAAATTTCAGATTCTTGTAATTAGATTTTTAGCTTAAGAGATGTTAAACTCTGTATGTAAACGACATTATTTAAAAGCCTGTCTTCTAAAAGAAAATTGCTGTTTGACAATTCTATAGAATATTCAAGAAAGGTAATTACACTGCTCTGGTTGTTAAAGATGCAGGTGTTGAATAAGGTCACTGCTTCAGCTTTTGGAAAAAAAAAAAAAAAAAAAAAGAACTCCAATGAGGAAGAGAAAGAAGATGTGATGACATGACCCCAGATCCAAATCTTTATCCTCAGAATATCAGAATGTTGGTTCACACTGTTTCCCTCTCCTCTCAAAGGTGATACAATAATGATCAGAAGAAAATGATTCCTAGCCAACCCACTGATGCAGAGAAGCTGAGAAGAGAAAGATTTCCCTGTAAAATTCACATGGAGGGGCGTCTGGGTGGCTCAGTGGGCAAAGTGTCTGACTTTGGTTTTGGCTCAGGTCATGATCTTGTGGTTTATGATTTCAAGTCCTGCATCAGGCTCTGCAATGTCAGTACAGAGCCTGCTTGGGATTCTTTCTCCCTCCTGCCCTCTTTGCTCCTCCACCACTTGTGCTTTGTTCCTCTCTCTCAAAATAAATAAATAATTTTTTTAAAAAATCCACATGGGTACTGTTATTTTCTAATCAGATACTGAAATAAAACATCAAGCACCAGATGGGAGAAGGAGAGCATTGAAAAAAAAAATTCAAGTGCCATATAATAAAATAGGGACCCAAAAACTGACCCCAGCAAAAACTGGTCTTGACCGATAGAATTTTACAGAAATGCTTCGGGCTTTAACATTCATTTACTTACTCAAGTACAGGTAACACTGCTAGAAGCAAAAGTAATTTTGAGAATTACAAATTTAATGAAATTCTTATCTAAATTACTTAACTCTAATAGTTTGTATTATTAAGAAACGTTGGGCCTAGAGAAGTCCTAAATGCTTTTATTTTATGGAAAACTAAAACACTTTTCATGGAGAGTGGATGTGGAACACCAAATGTGCACACACGTATACAGAGTGGTCACTGTTATGGGAGAGGATGTTCTAAGGGATATTTAATCCCTTAGTTCAACAGCAACCACAAAGCTTGTTCTGTGTTTGAATACATACAAAGTTTCCAAAAGACGTTTATGTCATCCTTTCCACTGGTGAGGAACAGAACATGGGTCAATAAAAAGACAAGGCAAACACAAAGGTTTTAGGGGTTGGGTACTTCATTCTCCTCTTTAGCCTTTCCAGATGTTTTTAGAGCAGACAGTTAGAACTGTGTTTGAACTGAAAAAGAAAATGTGGGAGCCATGATATTTTTTAAGTCTCCAAACTATTCCGATAATTTTTAAAGAAATTTAAGGAGAGAACAAGAAAGTCAGTCATTTTCTCTTGCTCCTATTGAAAACATACTGAAACAATCATCCTCATGCTCTTTATTGTAGTCAAGGTTTTTGTCTCTATTCCCTTTCCCCTGAGAAAGTTTCCTCTTCCACCCAAGAACTGAAGTCCCAACCCTTCTTTGCATCTTTCTTCAATGTCTCCAGCCACTGAGTTCCTACAGTACTTACTGCTTATTCTTTATTTAATGCATTCTTGCATCATTATGCAAGTCTTTCAAATATATGATGCAATACAGTGCAAGCAGCACCCCTAGAGTTGTATAGGAGAGTGGCCCCTGAATGTATGGGTCTTGGCTCTGTAGTATAGCTCCTACCTCCTTGATGACAAAGGGTTTATTTTTAAAAATACTTTTTTAAGATTTTTTTCAACATCTGTTTGTTTTTGAGAGAGAGCAAGTGCACAAGGGAGAGGCAAAGAGACAGGGAGACAAAGAATCCAAAGCAGGCTCCAGCCTCTCAGCTGTCAGCACAGAGCCCAACACCGGGTTTGAACCCACAAACTGTGAGATGATGACCTGAGCCAAAGTCTGAGGCTTAACTGACTGAGCCACCCAGGGCTTATTTTTCACTCCCATCCCTCTGCCATACTTTCTTAGTGCTCTTCCCATAATTGACGGTCAATTGAAGTAAACTCACTGATTTGAAACTATTCTATTTCTCCCTCTTTCCATTTTTATGTAGCAGCCTAGGTTCACAAAGCACTTTCCACAGATAACTCTTGCTTGATCGCCACCACAGCCTGGTTAGAAAAGCAGGGAAAGACTTTTATCCTGACTGCACACATCAGGGAACTGAAGCTCTGAAAGGGTAGCATCCAGAATTGAACTCTGTCTTGTTGACTCCCAATCCAGTGCTCTTGCTACTCTCTCATATTGCCTGTCTCTTTGGTGCCTGTCTCACACAGTTCTGAGTCATCAGAATTTAATGAAGTGAAAAGCATCCACATACTAGCTAGGGCAGAGTTCGGGGAGAATCTGAGGCAAAGGGAGTGACAAAAAAAAAGCTGCCGCTATATTGTCTTTCTTGAAAACAGGCTTAAGTCTGTGCTGGGCGGGGATGGGGTGAGTAGGACAGCACTGTGGTTGGTGGACTGGAGGATTCAAGGGTCCTTTGAAGCAAGTAGGTCTTAGAGTTCCCAACTACCTCTAGGTGACACCTATCACTGAGAAAAACCAAACACCTGCCAGGGGAATGTAGCCATAATGGTGATAACTTTAGGCACTGGGTAGTTTATCTTCTCATGAAGAGAAATGCTGTCTGAGAAACTTGATGGGCAGAACATGTGAAGCTTCTTCTATGGTACTTACACAAAGGAAACTGGCTTTCAGCGAATAATGAAAACATGCGGGTTATGATTTCTCCTTTGAAGTCCAGCTTCCCCAAAACTAGACTTCAGGAAATAGCATGTAGGTGTCATGAAGTTTTATTAACCTGTATAGAGCACTTGGCCCCCCGGATTTACGCTACATCTTTTTTTAAGAGACGGCGTAGCTGCACCATTTCATGTGAACAACATCCTTGGTCTACACTATACCAGAATTCTAGCACATTCTGTAGTTTTCTGAAAAATACCAAGCCCTACTTCCCTGAACTGATCTCACCCCACCTTTGCTCTTGCTCTGTGCACATCAGCCTCATGGATTATTTCTGTTCTTCAAACATGTGAAATCTGTCCCAACCTTAGGATCTTGACACTTGCTATTTCTATGGAGGGCTATGCTTTTTGCCTAGGTAACCTTGCTGGCGTTGCCTTTTTATCCAGGTTGCAGCTGGAAAATCACTCCTCAGAGAGACATCCATTTATAGACATCCTTCAGTTGGCAGGGTCTTATTTCATTTTTGTGGCCTTAGGTTTTAGGTTTACTGAAAAACTGAGTGGAGAGCACAGAGCTCCTATGTGTCCTTCCTCTCTCTCCCCATCCCTCACACCATTTCTCCTAGTAACATCCTACATTAGTATACCACACTTGTTACGATTATTACCTTAAGTGGTCATCATTTATTTAGATTTCCTTAGGTTTTACCTAATGTTCTTCTCTGTTCCCAGATCCGATCCAGGATAACATATTCCACTTAGTAGTAATTTGTTATTTGTTACACTTTTGGCTTTCATGTTTATACCTGTCTCTACTGTGACAGTTTCTCAAACTTTCTTGGCCTGCCTTTTTAAAAAATTTTTTTGATGTTTATTTATTTTTCAGAGAGAGACAGACAGAGCGTGAGCAGGGGAGGGGCAGAGAGAGAGGGAAACATAGAATCTGAAGCAGGCTCCAGGCTCTGAGCCCAGCGTGGGGCTTGAACTCATGAACAACAAGATCATGATCTGAGCTGAAGTCAAACACTTAACTGACTGAGCCACCCAGGAACCCCTTTGTCTGCCTTTGTGACTGCTGATTGCCGATGCTGAGAACAGTGCCCACCCTATACCTGGTATTCAAAGTATTTGCTAAGTGTGTGTAAATGAATTAATAGCTTGAGTGAGGAATTCACAATTAGTATTATGTTACTTTGCAGTTGTTTAGCACTTTACAATTTACAAAATGAATTCATTTATCTTATTCATTGTCCTGATAATTCTGTGAGGCAGACCAAGGGAACATGTAATATGCCCTGTGAGAAGTTAGTGAATTGTCTTTGGTACAGGAAAGCTGATATTACATCCTCGGTTCTCTGATGGGTCCTACTCTTTCTAGTACCTCAGTGGAGAGGGTGGACCAAGAAAGAAAATACCGCTGCAGCCAATTTTATCTTGGGTGGTGGGTAAATCAAATGCCAGAAGCTTCTAGAATCTTCACCAAAATAAATACTACAAAACTTGAATAAATAAGCACAACATACAATAAATACACAGAAAGATCAGATATAAGACAGATTTATGCCTAACTCTAAAATTAGGTCAAACTGACTTTATAGATATACTTTTTTCAACATACAAGTAAACTTGTACTTGTTGAGTGAATGTTTTATTAATCCTAATTGCATGTACATTGTTAAGGGTTTAATTAGAAGATGTAACTTATTGCCCTAAGGCAAAATTTCAAGACGCACCATAGTAGGATTGCTATGGCTTTGGTAAAACATGTTACACTTGTTAATCCTGGTAAAGGTAACAGTTAGTGGGATGTCAATCAAACAATTACTTAATTTCTGGTGTTATGGAACAATCAGATGTTTAAAAGGTAGAAATCTAAACTCTCAGATTTTTATAAGAACTACTTCTTTATTATAAATAATGGTATACACTCATACAGTCGGAAGGGACTTCTGTAATTTAACTGGTCAGTTCACAAGTGGGGATACAAAAGGGAAAAGACATTGAGCAACTTCCCAAAGTCAACATCAACCAAGCTGATGTTAAGAAGTGAGTTTTGATCTCAGGTATTTTGGCATCCATTCCAGTGTTCTTACACTTCCTCAAATTGTACATCTAATACCTAAGTCAAAGTGTGAATTGAGTTGATATTCTAAAAAAACAGCTCTGCTCATTAATGTAAGTGTAACCACTCATATCTTTCTAAAAAGTGATGGATCCATTCTTAATGATGAGCAACTACTGTTACTCCTACCTATCAAAATTGTATTGGATAAAAAAGGGCATGATTCCCAAATTTTTACGGAAAACTATAAAGGAGAAGTAACATACTCATGTCAATCAACCTATTGCATATTCGTTATATTCTTCCTTGAGAGAAAAGTTACCAACTTTATGAATACTTCTGAAATAGAAAAGCATTTCAGAATAATGAAATATTCTAGAATGATAAAGTATTCTAGAATAATGAAGTATTTTAGATTATAAATCAATTCTTGCCATATTTGAGGGACATAATGATTAAAAATACCGTTTATAAATAAGCAAGAAAAACAAAGGGTTCTGTCCATGACAAAGAACAGGTAAGGGGAGTCTGGGTGGCTTGGTCAGTTAAGCTTCCAACTTTGGCTCAGGTCACGATCTCATGGTTTTTGGGTTTCAAGCTCAGGTGGGGCTCTGAACTGACAGTGCAGAGCCTGCTTCTTTGGATTCTCTGCCGTCGTCGTCATCGTCGTCGTCGTCGTCGTCGTCGTCTTCTTCTTCTTCTTCTTCTTCTTCTTCTTCTCTCTCTCTCTCTCTCTCTCTGTCTTTCTTATTCTCTCAAAAAAATTTTTTTTTAAAAAAAGAATGGGTGGGACTCAATACTACTGTTACCATCCTCCTATACTGCAGGAATTTATAACCCAACAGCCAAGCCTATGTAAAGCTGGTGTTATTTGTCAGCTCCACATGAGATGCATAATGCCTCCCGACCTGATTAAAAAAGCATATTTGAAGGCAAATGTTATCTTTCAAAACGTTACATGGCATTTGGTGATGATGAGTAGGCTTGTGGCATGAGAATGAGAAAACCCTACTGATTCAGGGAAAGAGACAAAAGAAGGTTTTTTTGTTGTTGATTGTTGTTGTTAATAAATTGAGTTACTTCAGACTTCTGACCAAGCAGGTTATTGAAAACCAATGTGTCCAGTAGAGATGATAGCCTGAATATGAAATAAAGAAGCCCATAAAGAACTGTGATGAGATTCCTGGGGTGATGTACCAGCTTTACTATCTCCTATTAGCCAAAGTGAATGTGAGGATTATCAAGAGAACCTGGGTCTTGGTGAGAAGAAGCCAAATCCCCCATAATTGAAGGAAGTAGCAGCTATCGATAGAGTTAGGCTGTGACATGCCTTCCTATTTAATGACCTAATTTATTTATAGGTAATGGATGTTACTTTTCACAAACACAGCCACAGACTTGTTGACTTTTGTTAAGAAACTAAGAGATGTAAGAAATGTTGAGGTATTTGGTCAGGCACAACATTTGAGCTGTGTACACCAGGGTACTGCAGAACCGCTGAGGCCAGATAAATTAGTTATGGAGTTTTCTCTATGTCTGTGGTTTGCGAAGGAGAAAGAAAATCAGGAGCATAGTTATCACTGACAAGAAATTTACAATTAAATCTTAGACTATAAATAAGGAGCTCTCTTGTGTGACTTTGGGCACACCACTCAACTTTTCAGTCTTTGTTTGTTACAAGAATAAAATAAGAGAGATTTGCTCTTAGAAGAATCATAGCATAATGTTTAAGACCATAGGCTTTAGATCCAGACAAAACTACACTTGATTCTTTGTCAACATTTACTAGTTATATAATTTGAGCAAGTGATTTAACTTTTCTGTGGTGCCCGACATGTAGAAGTGTCCCATAAATGGTCTCCATTGTTAATAAGAATGAGAGAGCGGTTTTATTAAACACGAACTAATCAGAGAGTTGTGTATAAGTACCAAGAAATTTGTGAGCTTGTTATCATAAATAAAAGTTTTCTAGTATAATTCATGAAAGAGATGGATTTTATAGGAGAAAGACAGAAGTTTGTCATTCTTTACGAAAACTGTAAACATGTACCTCCAAACAGAGCTGTGGCATACTGTGGAGATAACAGTATAGGAAGTATACTACAATAGTATAGGGGTGTTCGTGGCTGATTATTTGAAATAACAAAGATTTGCAAAAAACTTAAATTTTTCTAATAAAAATGATAATTACTAGTTTATTATGTTGACTATATTCTAAGTATTCTTGTAAGATTTTTAAATTAATAATTTATTGGGGCGCCTGGGTGGCTTAGTTGGTTAAGCGGCCGACTTTCGCTTAGGTCATGATCTCGCGGTTCGTGGGTTCGAGCCCCGCATCGGGCTCTGTGCTGACTGCCAGCTCAGAGCCTGGAGCCTGTTTCAGTCTGTGACTCCCTCTCTCTCTGACCCTCCCCTGCTCACGCTGTCTCTCTCTCTCTCCTAGAAATAAATAAAACATTTAAAAAAAAAAATAAAAAATAAATTAATAATTTATTTCCATGAAACCTCTATGAAGTAGATACCATTATCATTCTTACTTAACATATAGTCATGACAAAGAACTTGTATATTTATATGTACTGTCCTGACATATTATTGTTCATGCAAAAATAAGCAAGATTCAAAACTCCATCTCTCTGACTCTCTGTCTTTCTCTCTCACACACACATACATACATATGGTCATATTGAATCTAAAGAATTAACCTAACAATACATTTCTCACAAGAGACTCAGTTTAAATATATGGACACAGAAAAGCTAAAAGGATAGGAAAAGATAGACCATTGTATTTCCAATATCAAAAATAAAACATAAGAAATAAAATATTAAAAATATTATCTACAAAAGAATAAAGTATAACAAGTCCTCTGTAGCCAATCAAACAGTAGATATTTAAAAGTTCCATACTAAATACTACACATCACTATTAAGATCAATTAAAGAAGACCTAAATAAATAGAAGCATATACCATGCTAATGGATGAGAAGATTGAATAGCATAGAGGTATCGATTCATCTGAAACTGATCTACAGTGTCAGAGTAACCTCAATCGCTAACCCCAGCTGGTGTGTGCATATGTGTGTACACATGTGTGTAATTTAAAAACCCGATGCTAAAATGCATGCAGAATATAAAGGGTTAGGAAATAACCAATGCATTCTTGAAGAAGAACATAACTTGAAGATCTAAACTATTAGACATGGTAATGACTAATAAATTGGGATTGGTTCAAGGATAGACAATAAACCAATGGAATAGACTAGAATTCAGAAACAGATCCAAACACAGAGGGTCACCTGATGTTTGACAAAGCTGACACGACAGTGCAATGGGGAAAGGATGACAATTATTTTTTTCAATAAATGATGCTGGGTCAATTGGATATCCATTTGGAAACAAATGAATGTTGAACCTTTTATCTCACACTATCCACAAAATTCAATTCTAGTTGGATTGTAGATCTAAATGTGAAAGGTAAAAAAAAAATAAAGCTTTTAGGAGAAAACTTAGGAGCATATGTCATGACCTTGGAACAGGAAAAGATTTCTTAAACAGGGCACAAAAAACACTAATCATAAAAGAAAAAAGAGGATAAATTGGATTACATTAAAATTTAGAACGTCTGGTCATCAAAAGACACTGTTAAGGGAGAGAGAAGGCAAGCTAGAGTGGGAGAAATTATTTGCACTAACATATATCAGACAAAGGATTTTATGCCCAGGATATAAAGGACTCCTACGAAATAACTATTGAAACCAAACAGCCCAACACAAAAATGGATAAAACAGAATGGCAATGAACAAAAGATAACCAAATAGGGGTGCCTGTGTGGCTCAGTTGTTTAAGCGTCTGACTTCAGCTCAGGTCATGATCTCACGGTTCACGGGTTTGAGCCCCGCATCGGGCTCTGTACTGACAGCTAGCTAGAGCCTGGAGCCTATTTCAGATTCTGTGTTTCCCTCTCTCTCTGACCTTCCCCTGCTCATGCTGCCTCTCTCTTTCAGAAATAAAAAAAACATTTTTTTAAAAAGATAACCAAATGGCCATCAGAAAACAGGGGATTGCAAACATGAACTGCAATGAGACCTTTTCATGCCCACCAGAAAGGCTAAATGGGAACACAGGCCACCCCAAGAATAGCCAGGACATGCAGAGACTAAAGCTAACATACACTTCTGACGGAAGTGCAAATTGGTACAATCACCTTAAAAACCTATTTGGCAGTATTAACTGAAGCTGAATACGTACATTCCTATAAAAGCATAACGAACACTTTGTCCTGTGACCATATGAGTAAGAACACATATTGCTTATACAGAGATGACAAAATAGTCTGTACCCTGAGATACCACAAGAGTAACAGCCCACCTGTGTAGTTCTGGGACTCAAAATAAATGAAACTTTGAACATTTCCTAATAAGCCTTGCCTGCCTTGTAAAAATACCTCTATGACTGACTTTAATGGTGCTCATATCTATAAGTAATCCATGACCTTTGTGGATATGATAATCACATGAGAAAATTGTTCTTTCCCACCAAGAATAGATAGATCAACTGACATGAACTTGGAAATCTTGAGGGCTTTTTTGTGTTTAAATAATCTGGTTTTCTGGTTTTGTGAGTCTTCTGAAGACTGAATCCTTTGCACCACTTTATAAACAAATATCTTTTCTTCTTTAAAACCACAAGTCTTCTGACAATCTTAAAACAGACTAATTCTGCTCCTAGCTATAGACACAATACAATGAATATGTATGTTTAGCATGTATGACTGTTCACAGGAGAGCATGAATAAATGAATTGTGATATAAAATGGATTAAATAGGATAAGAAAATGAATTGTGGTTTATATACTCAATGGAATATTACACAGCATGAGAATAAACAAGCCATTGTTGCATGTAAAAACAAAGAGTCATCTCAACAAACATAATTTTGAACAAACATAATTTTTAACAAAAGCATCTAGATACCCAAAATACTCACTTCATGATTCCATTTGTATACATTTTTAAACAGAGCAATTTATCTATGGTGTTAGATGTCAGAATGGTGAGATATGATTACTTTTAAAAGGTAGATAATGATTAGCTTGATTCATGTGCTGGTAATATTCTTTCTTGAACTACATGCTTGTTACATGGATATGCTCACTTTATGAAAATTCATTAAAGCTTGCAATTAAGAGCTGTGAAATTCTTTGAAAGTATGCCATCCTTAAAGTTTATTTTACTTTAGGGGCACCTGGGTGGCTTAGTCGGTTAAGCGTCTGACTTTCGCTTAGGTCATGATCTCGCGGCTCGTGGGTTGAGCCCCGTGTCGGGCTCTGTGCTGACTGCCAGCTCAGAGCCTGGAGCCTGTTTCAGAGTTTGTGACTCCCTCTCTCTCTGACCCTCCCCTGCTCACTCTGTCTCTCTCTCTCTCCTAGAAATAAATAAAGCATTAGAAAATTTAAAAAAAAAGTTTATTTTACTTTATTTTATTTTTTAAAAAGAATTTATTTATTTATTTTCACTTTGGAGAGAGAAAGAGTGAGCTGAAATCAAGTCAGATGCTCAACTGACTGAGCCACCCAGGTGTCCCAGATTTTATTTTTTTTAAGTTATCTCTATACCCAATATGGGGCTTGAACTCATAACCCTGAGATCAAGACTAATGTGCTCTACCAACCGAGATAGCCAGGTGCCTCTAAAGTTTATTTTAAAATGGAAAAGGACATAGGTCATTAGTGGAAAGACAAAAGCTTATGCCATGACATGTTGCTGTGAAGAGCAGCTCAGTGCCACAGGCTGACTGTGAGTGAGGCTGGTGTGGCTTGTGTGTGAAAGAAAAAGGCTGAACAGTTTTCTTAGAATTCTTCCTCAAATCCAGGAGACATTGGTCCATTGATGGAGATGAGTGGGGGCTGGCCGTGGTCTGAAATAGTCAGGAGAAAGAGAATTAAATTTTAACAAGAGTGAGAAGAGACTTGGGCCATAGTGTGAGGGAGGCAAAAGAGAGTCAACATATTCAGTCAGGGTTCCAACCTTGCCAAGGGTTGATGATCAATACATTTTCATCCATGTTCTTATTTCCTCTAACCTGGCCCATGATTAAACTGGTCATCTTAATATATCTACACATTTCATGTAGGTGATAGCCTACAGGTTGGGAGTGAATATGGCTGCAGCATGGTACACAGCTGCAGGTTTCTTTGCTAGAGCTTCCTGACCATAATCTGCAAATGCATGAATCAAGTACTACCTAGTATTTAATGACTGGCTTCTACATATTCAGGCACTAGGAAAGCAGAAGAAAAAAAATAAGATGTCAGGTCTTCAAAAAAGCTAACAGCATACATGAAAATAATAGGGCTACCACGTATAAAACTACTGAGTGGGTATAAGAATGACATTCCAATGTCTACCTTGTATGAAGGGTTAACACCAAAGCACCCAGCAAAGGATCTCAGCTGCATAAAGGGACCACGGGGATACAGCACCAGGAAATATCTTGGAGGATTTTCTTGACAACAAATACTATTTTAAAAAAATATTTTATTTTTAAGTACTTTCTATACCCAACGTGGCACTCAAACTCACAACCCTGAGATCAAGAGTTGCATGCTCTACCAAATGCGCTAGCAAGTGGCCCTGGAACTACATACATCTTTATGTGACAGTCATATTTAGGCCATTTATAGCATCAAACATGTTTTTACATAGGTGTGGGGACTTCTTATTATTTTCCAACATATCCAAGTAGGATCACAGCATGATGGCTTTAAGAAATAAAAACTACAGATCATGGAGCATGGAAGATTCTAGACATTGGAACTCAATCTTGACCCAGTAATTCTGGCAGTTTTTATATGAAATGGAACATTGGTAACACTTTGGAGCCCTAAGGGACACCCCTGATGATCATAACAGAGAAGGAAAACCATGCCCACTCTCTCACTTTAAAAGGAACAACTGAACTGACACAAGCTATGAGTATCAAGATGGTGCCAGAAATAGTCAATTTCTTGTTCCAAACCAGCAAAACAACTATCACATGTGGAGTCCAACTTTGACATGACTGTGTTTTGGTCTGGCAGGCATCAGAGATTATGTAAATGGATTCACAAGCAGATATAAGAACCCCCAGACATCTCCAGAAATATTTGGGAAGAGTCACCATGAGAAAAGACTGGGCTGTCTTTCAATGGAGGGGATCAGAACATCAAAATTGGAAGCATTCATGTAAATGTCACCTTATCTCTATTTCCTCAAAGCATCTGTTCCTATGCCAGACATGATTTAGTTCCTGGGGTGATGGCAGTGAGTAATAGAGGGAAGGGGCATGCTTTCAAAGAGGTTATATTCTAGGTATGTCTGGGTGGTCAGTCAGTTAAGCGTCGGACTTCAGCTCAGGTTGTGATCTCCTAGTGCATGGGCTCAAGGCCTGCATACTGGGCTTTGTGCTGACAGCTCAGAGCCTGGAACCTGCTTCAGATTCTTAGTCTCTCTCTAATCCCTCCTCTGCTCACGCTTGCTTTCTCTCCCTCAAAAATAAACTTGAACACTCATAAAAACAAAAAGATTATATTCTAGTAGACAAAGAGAGAGAATATAAACTTGAAAATAATAGGGAAGTCACGGAAAAGGGCTGTAATGAAAAAAATAAAATGGTAAAGGCACAAGGAATGCTTAGAATGGATGAGTCATTCAGCCAGTGTTGCTGGCTGGGCCACTGTGTGGACCTAAATGGTGAGAAGGAGGCAGAAGAGAAAAGATGGGGAGAGAAGCAATAGCACAGCTCTGGGAAGCCTTGCACATGCTGGTTACAGCAGCAGTAGGGAATTTATTTCACTTCTAGGTCACTGTTAAATGTATAAACAACAACTGTCACCAATTTTCTTGGGGAAGTCCTATAGCCTCTGATATATGCTAATGGATGCAATGGAGTGAACAGAGAAAGACAATTAGAGAAATTGTGCGAAGTCAGCATTGCCCTTGCATTGATAACATGTCTGGGGACAACCTATCCAGAGACTCCCTCAAGCTCTGTCTTGACAGTCACATGCAGAGCTAAAATAATCCCTGAATCCTGTGTGACTCTGAAGCTCTAACAGTGCATTGAAATGCCTTTACCAATGCAACCACACTGAATGTCACTATAGAGTCTTTATGTCTTAGTAGAAAGAGCTCAGATCCAGAGCTTAAAGACATGAAAATAGACCTGGGCTCTACCTGTCAAAATTGAGTAAACTTAGATAAGCTATGTTCTTCACCCAGAAGGATGACACCAAGATCCCAGAGTTACTGCAATGATGATAAGAGATCAACACCTATAAAAATGCTTTGTTTGTTCCAAAACATAATGCAAATATTTGTCATCATAATTCATTCATCCTAAACCAAATCTGGGCCCAGCACGGAATGACCATGCTCTGAAACACCAGCCAGTGAACTGCCAATGAAGAAAAGCTGACTGTCATCTTTAGATGAAACATCTGACTCTGGCTTCTCTCTATTAGGGCAAATCAATTCTTAATTTCTTGGTTTGGGTAATGTTTTTATCCAACGCACTGTACACAAGTTCAGGGCATGATTACATTCAGCCCTAGGCAATTCACGTTAGAAATATTCTAGCCACACCTCTATTCATTCACTTCTGCTTCCGATGAAGTCTGTGGCTATTCCTGACTCATCATTCATTGTCCAAGTCAGAGGGAGGAGGATGGCAGCAGGAAAGTTCCTTGTGACAGTGGCCAAAGACCATAGCAATTCAATGGACTCAATAATACATAGTCCTAGTGAGGGTCCCACTTTTCTGGTCAGCTCTCTTCCTCTAAGTTTCTCTTTTCTTATATTTTTTTCTTTTTCCTTTAGTTTTTTAGAACATGTGAGTCACTACTTTGCAAAAAAGTGAATCACAGGGCTACCTATCTCTGAAAGCAAGATACACGTGGACAGCACAGCTTTATACTGAACCTTGTCCTTTCTAGTACAAAATGAATACAATGCAAAGAACAGAGCTTCTAAAGAAGGTATAAACCAAGGGTATGTGCACAGTTATTACCAGGCCACATATGGCCTACCCAGCTTTCTAACATTTATGGCTAATGTCAAAGCAAAAGGATTCAAGAGGGAAAAAGCTCCCAGGGGCCCCACATCATTTATAAGAAAGCTAGACATGGGCCTTTCAGCCAGAGGGTGCCAGAGCTATTCACTCATACAGAGCTGAGTCACAGCCTCTCACTTTTATGAGAAGTGAGGATATCTGAGCTTACCGTTCACCTGGTGTACTAGTTTCCTGTTGCCATTTTAACAAATTACCACACACTAAGAGGCTTAAGAGAACACAAATTTATTCTCTAACCATTCTGAAGTTCAAAGGTTAAAAACGAGTCTAAAAGAACTAAAAGAAAGATGTTGGCAAGACTGATTCCTTGCAGAGGATCCAGGGAGAATCAACTCTGTGACTCTTTGAGCTTCTGAAGCCTACCAGAATTTCTTGGCTTGTGGCACATCACTCCAGTCTCTGCTTCTGTGGCCACATTGCCTTCACCTATTACTCACTTTCACCTCTTGCCTCTCTCTTATAAAGATCCTTGTGATTACATTAAACTCACCTGGATAATGTGGGATAATCCCTCCATTTCAAGATCCTTAATCTTATCTGTGAAGTCCCTTTTGGCATGTAAAGTAACATTCCCAGATTCTTGAGATTATGAGGTGAGCATCTGTGGGCACCATTATTCCCATTATTGGGTGCCTAGTTCAAGCAGTCCTGCCTAGGTGAAGATGAGAGGGAACCTTCCAAACAGAGGAAAAGAAAGTTCAGACTAGCTTAAACTTACAGGAGGTAACCACATTTTCTTCTTTCCTCTCTTCCAGTATCTTAACTAGCTCATACAATAGGTACTCAAAAAAAGAAAGATTGCTAGTTGTCCCCCAATATGCATGTCACACTTTGTCCTTTATCGATAGAATGCCTCGGTTCACTTGAGCACAAGGCTACTTGCTTTTAGGTATTTTCAAGCTCTGTAAAAGAGATGTTTACAACTTCCAGAATGAGGTTCTAGAGTAAAACAATGAGTCCTTCTTTCCTTTCTCCTCCTTGGTAACTGGAATTCTTATGTCATAATGACAAGTGAAACCACTGGAAAAGACTGAGATGGAAGCCATGAGCCGAGCACCAACCAGGTAAATGGAGCCTGGGTCTTTGACAGAGTGGGACTATCCTATCAGCCTGGCACTGTTTATGTTCAGATTATTTACAGACAATTGAATTATAGAGCAATAAACTCTTTTCTTATTTGGGTCTTTGTTGTAGGGGCCAAACTCATATCTTAACATAGTTCTTAATATATGAACTTGATAGCGGAACAAACTCATTCTCTTCACAGCTTTGCCACTAAATGGATATATGATCTTCATAGATCAGTTTGCCTCCCTGATCCTTAGTTCCTTTAGTTGAAGAACAGAAATGATAATAATATGTACCTCATGTGTTGCAAATATTAAACGAGAGTGGACATTTGGCCATCATTTGTGAACTCTAAGGCACCTTATAAACATTAAGGGTTGAAAGATTAAAATGTAATTTCTGATTCCTCCTCAGACATGCTTGGCTTTTTAACATTTTATTGTCTAAAAGGCTCTGGCAATTTTCTCATTGACTTTCATTTATTTAATAAGGTCAGCAACATAATTTGTAGAATATATATACAAACTTCTTTTCTTCTAGGACTTAATAAAACTACATTTATTTTGAATGGAAAAAATAAGACCCATTAGTTTTTATTTTTCTGCATTAGCCTTTGTAAAAATGTTTGCTCACCATAGTGTAGGGGAGAAAAGCTAACCTTTCCTTCTACCCTTGTTCTCAGCTGGGGGAGACACTAAAAAGACAGTTTAAGAGGAGAAAAACATACAAATTTATTAAGTATTACATTACAAGGGAATCTTCATAAGGAAATGAAGACCCAAAGACCCAGTTAGAGTTGCATGTTTAAATAATGAACTGGACAAAGAGTTTATACTATGAGAACATGACACATCAAAGGGATTGAGCTGGGGCAGTTACTGTGCAGGTAACTAGGAAGATAAGGGCTGAACTAACAAGGCTTGTTAGTTCAGATTTTTCTCAGCTTCAACTTCCCATCTTAGGAGATGAGCATGTTATTTGGAAGAGGGCGGACATCTTCATATAGGGTTTTTATCTCCTTCTCATGAGAGCACCCATTTTGCATTTGCTGTTTTCTCAAGTGTCTTTAGCTGAAAATAATCCTTATGCCAAAGTGGCCTATTTTGTCACCCTTCACCAGGTTTACACAATGCCTATTTCTCCATCAGTGATGACATGTAAGAGAACTTAGTTACCCCACCGTGGATTTGGACAGATAACCTGGAAAGGGAATGTAAAAGGCCATATTCTAGTTACAAGGTAAGAATCAGGAACTCAAGTGTGAAAGAGGTAAATAACCAACACTTTCCATACAAAGAAGGTCTAGAACACCCTCCAGGAAGTAGGGAGAGGAAAGGCTCTGATGATCTCAGTAAAGTGTTCTGTCTCCCGCTTCAGATATCGAAGCTCTAGAATTAAGCCACAGCTTAAATTCCACATTCGGAACATGCTCAGAGCAGAGTTGGAAGAGCACAAACGGAGAAGGGTACAAGGTGCCTGCCAGACATGTTCTTCTAGAATCCCAATGGCCATTTGGGTTTAGATCAGGGACTAAGACTGGCCAGGCGAGGACTCTATGAACTCCTCCAGGTTGGCTTTTTCCTAACTCCTTATCCTTCATTTTCATTCCTTCCCATTCTACTGTCTGTGGGATCAAAGATGTGACAGAATAAAATGAGAATTTTAGAACCAAACAAAGAGGGTAATGTTGAACTCTTACTTTTTGGCATCAGTGGTACTTAAATAAAGGTTTTATCAATGTTTAATGATGGGAGAATGAAGCGACTATATATGGTTCCTTTTGTCCACACGTGTAAGACTCCTGCTTGCATTTTTTTCCTTTGTTTTAACAGAAGGTCTTCACTGACAAATGTTATCATGTTTCTGTATAAGTTTAAAGATGATCCTTCATACGTAAGTGAATTTCAAAGATGCAACTCAATGGTCACACGGAGCTTTTCTTCTGTTCCTTTTGTGTTTGGCATATACTGGGCACCTTTCAGGAGCTGTTACACATGCAAAGGGTTGCACTTCTGGATGAATAACAACTTGTTACATGCAAAACCACCCAGTACACCGTAATTACAAACTGGAAACTCATAATTGGTGCATGAACCACTTCCTTTATGAGTTGCTCGGCTTTATTCACAACTTTTCTCATTGGAAGGGCCATGTCTTCTGGCTCTACCTTTAATAATGGTGATAATCATAATAACTGTAATAATGGAGCATTACTTTCTAATTACAAAGAAAATTTCTTCTGAAGGGCTCAGAGCACTTCACAGACATTATCTCATTCATTCTCATAACCTCTCTGCGCTGCTTGTCGGTCACTAGCATGGTCATAGTAACAGCTTGGTCATGTTCCACTTCTCCATACTCTCATAAAGCCAGAATGGCAAGGGAAACCTTTATACTTCCCAGACTCTGGCAGAAACTCTCAGCTATTTCTGAACAGTGTTAATTATGCAACTTTAGACATCAGTGATGAGACACAAAGCACTACATGTTCTTGGTGGAAGAGAAGCTTTTCATGGTTTTGGCACATCCGTCTAAGGACACAATGAGCTGCATTCTGTCAGTGAAGAAGCCCCAAATACCCAAATTCACCCCAGTTGCTAACGGCATCCTACTGTGCTTTTTCACATAGTGGAGCCTAATATACTGATCAGTCCTCCCAATAGTGCTCAGCAACTGTGGCTCGTGAGCCAAATCTGGATAAGAATGGTCTTTATGTTTTTAAATAGTTATGTGTAAAAAAGAGTTGTATAAGTCCCTAAATAATATCCTGAATTTTGCCTCTTGGATCCCAGAGTCTAAAATATTTACCACACAGTTCTGTAAAAGTTTGCCAACCCATACTCCCAAGAATAGGACACAGAAAGGAAGACATGAAATCCTGGACAGTGGAAGGTATGCAGAATGGGTAATCCCTGAACCATCCCAGAGCATTATTGATAAAGATTCTGATGCTAAGATTCTAATGCACCTGACAGCAAAAGGTAAGACTTGGCTATGATTTATTGGTGTTCTAGATGTCTATTCGAATTCTCAGTTAAATGATTTCTTAGGTCTTAACTATACTTTTCCCAGAAAAAAAGTGTATCTTTAATATGGCTTAACTGAATGATACTTCTTTGTTTCCTCTTGAGGTTTAGATCTTCAAGCCATTGTACAATTGCTGAGATAGTCACATTAATGTGCACTTTTAACTGTATATATCGCTTGTGTCTGGGCTGTTTTATTTGTACTAGAAAAAAGGATTAAAAGCATAGTTATGACACATCTTAGAGATGTTTACTAGGCTTTACAGTCAGTGAATAAGCAATGGGTGTGGTGGTTTTGACTTATTCATGTTCACATGGTGTTTTGCTTTTCTGATTTCTCAACTTTGGATGAGGCCTGAGTCTAAGTTTTAAGGTATTTTGTATTCAGAAACTTCTTACGGACAGAGTTTGAGAAAAAACCCACAAGAAAAGGATAGACTGATTTTTGGGCCTGGTCTTCCTGACCCATAAATGGCAGTGGGACTATTTTGTTTCTGAGGCTGGCACTGACTTTTCTGGTCTTCTAGGTCCTCATGTACCTCTTAGCTTGGCACTTTGCTTACTTTTTTTACTTCCTGTTCACTCCTGCCCATTATTGCACCCGTTGCACAAAAATAGAATAAGATGAGGATTTGGAAACAAGGTGATAACTGGACACTTCTATTTTGAGATCAGCTTTGGTTTAGTGAAGACTTTATAAGTACTTAGTACACTGGGAGAGTGTACGTGACTTTTGGCTCATATCTTCTGTTGGCTGCAAACTAAACAGTAAATAGAGTTGATTTTGACAAAGAAGGAATAAAGGCAAAGAAAGTGGAGCACATGTTCCTCAGGCACAGAGTTCTTAATATGTGAGTGTGTCAGAACAACAGATCCAGTTCTACCTGTGAGCCTGGATATTGAATATCATGGACAAGAGTTTATGTTACAGAGCAGAAGGGATGAGATGATACACAATTGCTGGGGGAGTAGTTAACAGACCAAACCCAGAATATGTGATTTTGAGAATCGTGTTGATTGCAAAAGGGATTAGTCACCAGTCATGGCAACCTGTAATCCAAGAAAACATTTTTAATGGGAACAGATAACAGAAGACAGGAGGCAAGTTGTAAAAATAACCATTGAAAGTCGATGTTAAAGTTCTGTTTGAAACTTTGAAAAGTAACCTTTGCTATGATCCCAGAAGCACAGGCAACAAAATAAAGATACACTGAACTTCATCAAAATTAAAAATGTTTGTGTCTTAACAGGTCCTATCAAGAAAGTGAAAAGATTGCTTACAGAATAGGAGAAAATATTTTCAACTCATATATCTGACAAGAGATTAATAACCACAATATATAAAGAACTCCTACAACTCAACAACAAAAAATACATAACCCAATCTAAAAATAGGCAAAGATTTGAATAGATGTTTTTTCCAGAGAATATATACAAATGACCAATAATCACATAAAAAGATACTCAATATCATTAATCATTAGAGAAATGCAAATCAAAACCACAGTGAGATACCACTTCACATCTACTAAGAAGACTATAATAGTAATGATCATCATTTTAATAAACTAGAAAATAACGAATGTTGGTGAGGATGTGGAGAAATTAGAGCCTTGTGTGCCCTGCTGGTGAGAATATAAAATGGTGCCATCATTATGAAAATGGTTTGGTGTTTCCTCAAAAAGGTAAACACAGAACTACAATACCACCCAGCAGTAATTCCACTTCTAGGTCTATGTCCAAAAGGATTGAAAGCAGTAACTTGAACAGATATCTGTAACATCAGCATTTGTATCTGCATTATTCACCACATCCCGAAAGGTGGAAGCACAACCCAAGTGTTCACTGATGCATGGATAAACCAAAGGTGGTACACATACAATAGAATACTACCCAGCCATAAAAATGAATGAATTTGTAATATGTGCCACAACACAATGGAACTTCAAACATCATGATTAATGAAATAAGCCAAACACGTAAGGAACATGATATGATTCCACTTACGTGTGGCACCTAGAAATAGGCAAATTCATAGAAAGAGAAAGCAGAATAGAGGTTACCAGGATCTGGGGGTAAGGGAGAAGGAAAAGTTATTGGTTAATGGATATAGCATTTATGTTTGGAATGATGAAAAAGTATATGGTATACACAGTGGTGACAGTCACACAACATTGTGAAGGTATTTAAAGCCTCTAAAAGGTATGCTTACAAATGGTTAAAATGATAAATGTATACTATATTTTATGTATATTTTACCAAATAAAAGTAATTTAAAAAATAATCTTTGATATTCACTTCAATCCTCATTTTTTTTGCCAAAAAGCTAACATTTTTATTCATATTTTGGACTTTTGTTCTCATCATTAGGAAGGTAGTTTTTGAAAGTGACACTGGCAGCAGCTGTTATTCTGTGCTCCTCTCCAGGAACTGGAATCGTGTCTGTAGTTATAATTTCAGCACATGTGGACTGAGCTTCTAATATGTGTATTATAGAGCAGAGCTACAATTCATCTTAATGATGGTATGTGAAAGAACATCTCGGCAGGGCACCTTAATGAAATGACAATTGGTTGAAGACTTAGAAGATTAAAAATACCCAAGACTTTCAGAAGCCATTTCAACTCTCATTTGGATCTTTTAAGGGATAGTGTAAAATAATGTTCTCTGCCAAATAACAAGAAAGCTTATAGCAAATAGAGTAAAAATCATTTTAATGTATTTTTCAGGGATGCAGCCATTAAAAGCGTCTAATCAGAAAAGCTAAAAAGGTGAACAAAATTCTCAAGTTTGAATATATCATAGACACCTCTGGAAGATACTTCCTAATGAATGCACTAAAATATTGCCAAAAATATTTAGATTCTCTTAAAATAAAATACATATAATTCCCTCTATGGAGTAGATACCCTTGGTCAGGCCCTGTATTAGACACAATATGTTTTGTTTTGTTTTTACTTTTTATTTTTTTATTTTTTACAGATAGTTTATTGTCAAGTTGGTTTCTATATAACACCCAGTGCTCATCCCCACAAGTGCCCTCCTCACTGCCCATCTCCCCCTCACCCCCACCCCCATCAGCCCTCAGTTTGTTCTCAGCATTCAAGAGTCTCTCATGGTTTGCCTCTCTCCTTCTCCCCCACTATTTCCCCCCTTCTTCCCCCCCATGGCCCTCCGTTAAGTTCCTCCTAATCCTCCTATACGTGCAAACATACGATATTTGTCCTTCTCTGCCTGACTTATTTCGCTCAGCATAACTCCCTCAAGGTCCCTCCATGTTGCTACACATGGCCAGATTTCATTCTTTCTCATTGCCATGTAGTATTCCATGGTATAGATAAACCACATCTTCTTGATCCATTCAGACATAATATATTTTTAATTTAACTCCGGGAACAGTCCCATGAACCAGATAGGAGTAAACTCATCACACTGATAAGAAACCTGGGGCTCAGAGATGTTAAGTATGTTGACTGGAGCTCAGAGTAGACGAGGCTTCATTGTTTTTAAGGTATGACTATCATTTAACAGCAGAAAATGTGGACCTACTTTATGTGCCATTTTGTAATCATTACATTAACCAATACAACGAAGAGAAAAATTATAGTCAGGCAAGCCTCTTTTTCTAGGTCCAACACAGCAAACAAAAGGCAGCATATTCCACAAGAATTCTAAATTCTTTCCCTGGCTAATTTGAGATAGCCATTCTCTGTCTTAGTCTCCCTAAGAAAATTATCACTGGGTACCTCTTATTCCAAGTTCTGTATTAACCATTTTCACGTGCATTATCTCATCTAATTAATTCAACTTAATTTTTGTTATTTTTCTTCTGCAGAGCTAGCAGGCATGAAAGATGTAATAATATCCTCTGTGAAGATTGATATGCCAGTACTCACTCATTTTTTACAGATTTTTTAAATCAATCTCTACGCTCAATGTGGGCTCAAACTTAGAACCTCAAGATCAAGAGCTGCATTGCTCTACCAACTGAGCCAGGCGGGTGCCTCTACCAGTACTTACTTTGTTAACATAACAAACTACTATTAGGTACAATTAACCAAATATATTCCTTGAATTTTTCTTACATTAAAAGCATTTACCGAACTTAAAAAATTTTAAAGTAATATATTTCAGAACTAGCTAATTCTTTTCAAGTTATTATGCAACGCACATATGAGCATATATTGTGTTTGCCAATAACTTTGACGAATATTTGGATATTTTTTCAAAAAATAGGGTGTTCTGAAAACTTCCTAATATTCATATGGCTAGGTGAATTAGAGATGAACTCACCCTATCAAGGCTATTCTCTAACGGTCAAAAATGCAGCAAAGATTTTTTATTGTCTATGTTATGTCCATCTTAAGCTGTTTCGTAGCGTCATCATTTAGTATGCAGTAAGAGACCAAGAAACAAATATAAGAATACATCCATAATCCTGTGAATAGTCTAGGAATTTTATGTAGAGTACATGATTTAATAATTTAGGTTTTAAAGTACAGTTCTGTTCTACTGGGCTGTTTAAGCCCTTAGATCTTTCTGCACATCACGCAGTCAGCAAAAATAGAAGAGGGATTCTACAACCCTTGCATTGTTCCCTATACTAATGAACAACCATTTGCCTTATTCCGTCTTTATTACACTTCTTTACCTATTCTTATTCTTCCTGGCTTCTGACTTTGTGACCCACTTCTATTTATTCCCTCACCTTGGCTCTCATGCTTGCTCTGCTAGACGGCTTCTCCTGTGTAAAGCTTCTTATGCTTTCCTCTCATGAGTTAGGCTTTCCCCTGGCAAGTCAGCCTTCAGTTTCTCTGCATGAAGATCTTTAGCATGGCCCACTTTAGTCTCTCAAACACTTTGATTTAGTCTCTCAAATACATTCCATAAGTGTAGCACTACTGCTAGGTCTTTGTTTTCCTCTCAGCAGAACCTAGGCATGCTATGTATGATTAGGATGATGATAGCAGGCCAAAGTTATCCTGAATTCAATAGCATAAACTAAGCAATTTATTATAAGTCAGACACTAACTGCCCAAAAATCTTCAAAGAAAAATAAATCATCTTTTATCATTAGGTTATCTTTTCAACATACACATGTGAGAAATAAGTGGAAAACTTGATTTTGTTTCTTTTTTAATGTTTATTTATTTACTTATTTTGTGAGAGAGGGAGTGTGAGGGTGGAGGGGCAGAGAGGGAAGAAATGGAGAAAATCCCAAGCAGGCTCCAGGCCAACCAGGGCTTGATCCCACAAACTAAGATCATGACCAGAGCCAAAATCAAGAGACAGACACTTAACTGACTGAGCCACCCAGGCACCCTGGAAAACTTGATTTTAATGGCCATTATGTCATCTGGGAGGCCAGTTAAAAATAATGGATCAGTACAGCCAAAGAACTGAGTATATGAGAGATTTCCTATTCAAATTGTCATTAGCAATGTTGTAATGTCTACACCACGCTTGACATTGATAAAAGAAATCGAAGATAACATAGGTAAATGGAAAGATATATCACGCTCATGGGGTGGAAGAGTTAACATTGTTAAAATATCCAATATTCATACTACTCCAAGAATCTACAGGTTCAATGCAGTCCCCGTCAAAATACTAATGACATTTTTCATAGAACTAGAGCAAACAATTTAAAAATATATATGGAATCATAAAGGATACTGAATAGCCAAAGCAATCTTGAGCTAGAATAACAAAGCTGGACTTATCATGCTCCCTGATTTTGAACTATACTACAAAACTATAGTGATCAAAGCATGTGGTACTGATACAAAAACAGACATATAGACCAAGAGAACATAACTCAGAGTCCAAAAATAAAGCCACGTTTATATGGTCAATTAAGCTTTAAGAAAGGAGGCAAGAACACACAATAGAAAAAAGGTAAATCTCTTCAATAAATAATGTTGGAAAAACTTGACAACTACATGCAAAAGAATAAAACTGGACTACATTCTTACACCATATGCTAAAATATGCTCAAAATATATTAACAACTTAAATCTAAGACTGGAAACCATAAAACTCTTAGAAGATAACCTAGGCAATAAGCTCTTGGACACTGAAGTGAACAATATATACTGGATCCGTTTCCTCAGGTAAGAGCACAAAAGGAAAACAAATTAAATAAGTCTACATCAAACTGAAAAGACATTGCACAACAAAGGAAACCATCAAGAAAATGAAAAAACAGCCTACTGAATGGGAGAAGATATTTGCAAGTAACTTGACTGATAAGGGATTAATATCCAAAATATATCAAGAACTCACAACTCCTTATCAAAAAAAACAATACAATTTAAAAATGGGCAAAGAACCTGAATAGACATTTCTTGAAAGAAGACAGAAAAGTCGCCAACAGACCCTTGAAAAGACGCTGAACATCACTAATCATCACAGAAATGAAGATCAAAACCACAATGAAACATCACCTCACAACTGTCAGAATGGCTATTACCAAAAGGACAAGAAATAACAGGCAATGGTGAAGATGAAGAAAAAAGAGACCCCTCATGCACTATTGGTGGAAACACAAAATGGTGCAGCCACTGTGGAAAACATTTAAAAATTAAAAATAGAGCTATAGTACAATCCAGCAATTTTACTTCTGGACATTTAACTGAAGAAAATAAAAACTTGAAAAGATATATGCATCCCTATGTTCATTGCAGAATTATTTACAATAGCTAAGATATAGAAACAACCTAAGTGTCTATCAATAGACTCCGAATGGATAAAGAATATATGGTTTATACAGAAAATGGAATATTCCTTAGCCATAAAAAACAAATATGTTTTGTAATTTGTGACAACATGGATGTATCTAAAGGGTATTATGGTAAGTGAAAAAAGTTAGAGAGGGAAAGACAAATTCCATATGATTTCACTTATATGGAAATCTAAAAAACAATACAAACTCAAGGATACAGAGAACAGTTTGGCAGTTGCTAGGGGGGAAGATCTTGCAGATGTGCAAAATAGGGGAAGGAGATTAAAAGGTCAAACTTTCAATTATAAAATAAATAAGACACGGGGATAACAATGTACAGTATAGAAAATATAGTTAATAATATGCAACAACTTTGTGTGGTGACAGATGGTAGCTGAATTTGTCATGGTGATCATTTTGTAACATCTATAAATGTTGAATCACTATGTTGTACTCCTGAAACTAATATAATATTGTATGTCAACTATACTTCAAATGAAAAAAATTATTATCTCTATATCATGCTTAGTAAAAATGGTTAACTGGGATGGTTAATTACAAGTTTGGGGGAACAAAGGAGTCATTGTACTGAGAGCTGAAGAATATGCTAGAGATGAGGAAAGAGTAATTTAAAGTAAACATATAACTGCTAAATATAAACTTGAAGGAATGCTGATTAGATCTCAGCCAGAGAGAGAAAAAGAAAAACACAGATTAACCTAGACCAGCGGCTTTCAATGAGGGGTAATTTGTACCCCCGGAGACATTGGGTAGTCTGGTGACATTATTGGTTGTTGCAATTGGGCAGTGGAGTATATGCTACCGGCATCTTGTGGGTAGAGGCCAGAGATGCTGCTAAACATACCACAATGCACATGATAACTGCTCACGACAAAGAACTATTCAACCCCAAGTCCAGCAATAGAGCCAAGACTGAAAAATCCTAGACTAGAGTAGAACATTCTGAAACCAGCTGGCTGATATTTAATTAATGTGATTAAAGGGAGAGTCACATGTGAATAATCTTTACAGAGTATAAGCATACTCTGGGCCACATACCAAGTTTGCCTCTGCTGTTTCAATCTTCTCTGACGTCCTAAATCTGATTAGGTATAGTGTTCTTTGTGATACCTGTATTCATCCATGGGCAAAATCTTACTCAAGAAGTTTCTAAAAAACATCAGTCCCAACACAAAATGGCTTACCATTTCATGAGCATTTTCTCCTAAAAGTGGCAATATTTTCATAGGTAATAAAACATGACAGATCACAAAGAATAAATCTCTAGTGATGGAATCTAGGCATGAGTGGAAAGTTTTTATTTGAGGGAGTACTTTGGGGTGCTTACAGGTGGTGCCTCTCCCATATGAGTAACCTTTATCTCCATACAAGAATAGATCACGGTAACTTTGGAAGTAATGCTGGGTGGGGTATTACCAAAAAGCTACCAGGGGAAGCGACACATATCAAGGGACCACAGTCCTTCAGACTACCAATCATCTTGGAATAACAGACTTTTAAATACTAGGAATGTCACCATTCTGATGAAGAGAGTAGCTATGTCAGTTTTCTTGTAAATTATTTTTAAAATATTACTAGAGAATCCTATTTACTTTTCAAGATCTCTATCAAAATCAAAACACTGAATGGTTCCTTTAATTATGCCAAGTGGACTGCTGTTTAAAACAAGTTATACTGAATTTCTGTGTTCTTCTGCCTCAGGATATTATTCTAATATAATATATATTATATATTAAGTAATAAATATGCATATAATTATATAAACACATATACCAAACATATAAAATGTTAAAATTATAATCAATATGAAATCAGTACATAGTTGCAAAGGAAAAACATATAAATCAAACATGCATAATATAAATATTTGTGGTCTGGGGCACTGGTTTTCAAAACTGGGTTTCAGGGCTCTGCTGAGCCCTGAGTGTCACAGTTATGCTATGAGGGCATGAGGAGAAGGGAAGAGATGCCAGCTGGCCTAGATTTACTTTTATGACTTTTCATATAAAAGTTCTTACAGACAGGGATTTGGTTGGGAAGAAAAATGGAAAACAACTGCTCCAAGGGATTTCCAAAGAAAAGTTTAAAAGTATATACCCTGGGATGCCTGGGTAGCTCAGTCAGTTAAGCATCTGACTCTTGATCTCAGCCTCAGGTTTTGACCTCAGAGTCATGCGTTCAAGCCCCACATTGGGCTCCACACATTGGGCATGAAGACTACTTAAAAGAAAAATATATATATATACATAATAAAACCTTGGATTGTGAGCAACTTGTTCTGAGAGTGTTTTGCAAGATGAGCAAACATTTCTAATTTTGATAAACAAGTGATGTCTTGCAATACAAGGAGCACATGATGCCCAATGTCACATGATCACAACTGAGCTAAATGGCTCTTGAAATTGGCTTTGATATGCATATGCTTTGGATAACAGGCATGTTTCCAGAATGAATTGTGCTCACAAACCAAGGTTTTACTATATACATATATATGCATATACATATTTACATATATACATATATATGCACCCTCAAAGGTATTTTAAAAATATTTTTTGGGGGCGCCTAGGTGGCTTAGTTGGTTAAGCGTCCGACTTTCGCTTAGGTCATGATCTCGCGGTTCGTGGGTTCGAGCCCCACGTCGGGCTCTGTGCTGACTGCCAGCTCAGAGCCTGGAGCCTATTTCAGAGTCTGTATCTCCCTCTCTCTCTGACCCTCCCCTGCTCACGCTGTCTCTCTCTCTCTCCTAGAAATAAATAAAAATATTTAAAAAAATATTTTTTTTTTACAAATAGTTTACTGTCAAGTTGGTTTCCATATAACACCCAGTGCTCATCCCCACAAGTGCCCCCCTCCGTGCCCATCTCCCCCCTCCCCCCTACATCCATCAGTCCTCAGTCTTTTCTCAGCATTCAAGAGTCTCTCATGGTTTGCCTCTCTCCCTTTCCCCCACCATTTCCGCCCTTCTTCTCCCCCATGGTCCTCCATTAAGTTCCTCCTAATCCTCCTATATGTGCAAACATATGATATTTGTCCTTCTCTGCCTGACTTATTTCACTCAGCATAACACCCTCAAGGTCCATCCATGTTGCTACACATGGCCAGATTTCATTCTTTCTCATTTGCCATGTAGTATTCCATGGTATAGATAAACCAAATCTTCCTGATCCATTCGTCCGTTGATGGGCACTTAGGCTCTTTCCATGTTTTGGCTATTGTGGAGAGTGCTGCTATGAACATTGGGGTACATGTGCTCCTATGCATCAGCACTCCTGTATCCCTTGGGTAAATTCCTAGCAGTGCTATTGCTGGGTCATAGGGGAGTTCTATTGTTAATTTTTTGAGAAACTTCCACACAGTTTTCCAGAGGGGCTGTACCAGTTACATTCCCACCAACAGTGTAGGAGGGTGCCCGTTTCTCCACATCCTCGCCAGCATCTAGAGTTCTCTGATTTGCCCATTTTAGCCACTCTTGCTGGCGTGAGGTGGTATCTCAGTGTGGTTTTGATTTGTATTTCCCTGATGACGAGGGATGCTGAGCATCGTTTCATGTGTCTTTGGGCCATCTGGATGTCCTCTTTGGAGAAGTGTCTGTTCATGTCTTCTGCCCATTTCTTCACTGGGTTGTTTGTTTTTCGGGTGTGGATTTTGGTGAGTTCCTTATAGGTTATGGATATTAACCCTTTATCTGATATGTCATTTGCAACTATTTTTTCCAATTCCATTAGTTGCCTATTAGTTTTGTGAGTTGTTTCCTTTGCCGTGCAGAAGCTTTTAATCTTGATGAGGTCCCAATCATTTAGTTTTGCTCTTGATTCCCTTGCTTTGGGGGATGTGTCAAGTAAGAGGTTGCTGCGGTGGAGGTCAAGGAGATTGTTTCCTGCTTTCTCCTCTAGGGTTTTGATGGTTTCCTGTCTCACATTCAGGTCCTTTATCCATTTGGAGTTTATTTTTGTGTATGGTGTGAGAAATTGATCCAGTTTCATTCTTCTGCATGTTGCTGTCCAGTTCTCCCAACACCATCTGTTAAAGAGGCTGTCTTTTTTGCATTGGGTACTCTTTCCTGCTTTGTCAAAGATTAGTTGGCTGTATACCTTTGGGTCCATCTCTGAGTTCTCTATTCTATTCCATTGGTCTATGTGTCTGTTTTTGTGCCAATACCATACTGTCTTGATGATTTTTAAAAATATTTTAATTCACTTGAGTATTTGGAATAAACATACCATGAAAAGTTCTATGAAAGAGAAGGAAAGTAAGCAGCACAGTGTTGCATACAAAACACTTCTCAGAACTCAATTGCTCCCTCGTCCATGTTATATTCCAAATGAGCTCAAGTAACTGTATTTCAGTAACATGGGTATTCATTTGTCTTCACAAGATGTGGCTCCTACAAGACCTGGTTTTGTTTGACTTTTTAAAAATTTTCTAGCAGGAGCACAGTGACAGGCACACTGCCAAGGCCTCAGTTGTATGTTTGTTGAACTAAATTGGTGAACGTCTGAAACAATTTTCTATTATCATACTTCTGCATTCACACAGAATCTGAACAGCATTAAATCCTCTATCTGTTTTCCCCCTTCTTTGGAAGACTTATTTGTTGTTTGAGACCAAGTATAACTTGTTTCTAGAAAGATAAAAACCTTCCCCACCCCCCACAATTCCCAGAAAAAAAAAATACTACAAGTAAGACACATTTAACTTTCCCTTTATGTAACAACAAATAAAAACAGAAACCATCATTCCTCAGTCTGAAGAGCTTACCTTCTTCATACACAAAAACTGGGGAAGCTTTTATGCCTGCAAACCAAATAATGGGGAATTGGGATATTACTAAATCTAGACATCTCAGGTAGGTTAATGGGAAACGAAGGAGTTTTATAATTTCAAGTGAAAGCCATGAAAGTCTAGGTAATTTCAAGGCACTGCATGTCAAGTTTCAGATTCATATGGGCTCAAGAGTCTGGATGTATAAGTTTCCCCAAATGGAGAAAAGGATCATCACCAACAAAATAAAAAGATATAATACAAATCTATGTAAACCATAGCTAGTGAGTTTCCCACAGTTCTGGAAATATGACTACTTCATTTCTCTTCCTTTTAAGGTTTGTGAGCATTACAAAGGCTAAAGTCAATCAGAGTATCGCAAAAATGGACTTCTTTGGAAATAATGTTAATTCAAACTTATTAATTTATGTGTAGGACTATAATTGTCTAAAGCAGTAACCTACAGTTCATATTTAACAGCAACAAAGACTGAAAGTTTATGTAAAAAGAATCATGGAGATGAGCAACAAGGACAAAAATAAATAATACAGAAGAGAAAAGACAGTCCCAATTTCTATTAAGGATATACTATACTTAGAATCCAGTAATTTGGGATTCCAATACCATGTTCTGAATGTGTAAGCGTTACACTCACTTTGGCCATTACTTTCCACCTCTTTTCTAGCCTTTGTCTGTGTTTTATTCATTTATGGCTTCTTTCTTCAACCTCTCCTTTGTGTATTTTCTGTTCTATCAATGCTTGAGCTAACTCTTATTTCGCATTGCTGTTCATTAAAATCCCATCATATAGTCAAAACACACTCCGCAAACACACACAGATATACACAGACACAGGCATACATACCAGACACACAGAAAAATATTTCAAAGAGTTTCCATCATCCTCAAGATCACTCATTCAGCCTCAGGCCAATTTTTAGTATGTTTACCCAGCATTAAGAAGCTGATTTCCTTGCTGAGGCATAGGAGCACATGTACCCCAATGTTCATAGCAGCCCTCTCCACAATAGCTAAAACATGGAAAGAGCCTAAGTGTCCATCAACAGATGAATGGATCAAGAAGATGTGGTTTATCTATACCATGGAATACTACATGGCAATGAGAAACAATG